>NW_007008401.1:0-359 GCF_000164805.1 Carlito syrichta
TAGCCAGCTGACTTAACTAGATGAAATAAATAGCTAGCCAGGTGGCTAACCATGTGACTTAACTACCTTTTTAACTAGCTAACCAGATGAATAGCCTACTGACAACGAGCTGACTAAATGAGTGAGCCAGCTGGTTGCCAGGTGACTTAACTAGCTGATTTAACCAGCAATTCAGCTGGCCAGCAGCTGACTTAAATAGCTGGCTACCAATCTAGACACCTGGCTAGCCAGCTGATTCACCTAGCTGAATTTAGGTAGCAAACTGGCTAGCCAGCTCTCTTAACTAGCTAGCTACCTATCTAACCAGGTGGCAAGTGTTCTGACTTAACTAGCTGTCTGGAACAGCTAGCCTGCTGGCT
>NW_007008401.1:1821-2772 GCF_000164805.1 Carlito syrichta
TGGCCCACAAGTTAGCTTGGTTAACTAGTTGGCTGGCTAGTTTGCTGACCTAACTAATTAGTAAAAATCTATCTAATTCTCTAGCTTGCTGACTTAACTACCTAGTTATCAGGCTACTCTCTAACTGACTTAACTATCTAGCTTACTAGCTTGCTGACTTCACTTGCTTGCTGAATAGTTAGCTGAGTTGCTAGCTGACTTAAATAGCTAGCTGGCTAGCTAGCTGACTTAACCAGCTGACTACTTGGATGGATAACTGGTTAGCCAGTTGACTTAATGAGCTAGTTACCTGGTTGACTACATGACTAGTCAGCTTGATTGACTAGCTAACTAACTGGCTGGATTGCAGGCTAGGCAGCCGACTAGCTAGCTAGTGGTCTGACAAGGTGGCTAGCCAACCATCTTAAATAACCATCCAGCTGGCTGGACAGTCAGATAGCCTGCTGGCTTAACTAGCCAGCCTGCCTTCTTGACAGCCATCTAACAAGTTGACTTAACTAGCGGGCCACCTAACTGACCAGCCAGCTTAGCTTGCTAGCCAAATAGCTAACCTGCTGGATAACAAGCTGACTTATCTAGCTGACTCAACTTGATAGCCAGCTGCCTAATCTGTTGGCTTAACTGGCTAGCCACCAGCTAGCCAGTCACCTATCCAGCTCACTTAACTCACTGAATTAACTAGCTAGTTGCCTACCTAGCCAGGTGTTTAGCCAGCTGACTGAACGACCTGACTTAAAATAGCCAGTTGGCTAGCCAGCTGATGTAACTAGCGAGCTACCTAGCTAGCCAGTTGGCTAGCCACTTAAATTAAATAGTTGACTTAAACAGCTAGCCAGCTGGCTAGCCAGCTGACTCAACTAGCTGACATAAATAGATAGCCATTTGGCTAGCCAACTGTCTTAAAGAGCTAGCTACCTACATATCCTGCTGGTTTGCCAGCTGACTTAACTA
>NW_007008402.1:0-357 GCF_000164805.1 Carlito syrichta
GGATGTGTCCCTGACCTTTCTTGGTGTAAGGTCCTTGTTGCCACGTCAGAAGGTTGGCCTGCCTGGGGCACATTTCTCACCTCGGAGAGGCAAGTCAGCAGGAACCTGGGCAGGGAGACTTGGGAATTCCCACACCAAAGCAGGAGCAGCCACTTGGGGGTTGGGGCTGAAAGGTGCTGAGCTTGGAGGATCCTCACATGAGGAGTTGTTGGGGGGAGGCCTGAGTACAGGTTTGCAGGGGAATTTCTTTCTTTCTTTCTTTCTTTCTTTCTTTCTTTCTTTCTTTTCTTTCTCTTACTTTCTTCTTTCTTTCTTTCTTTCTTGCTTCTTTTCTTCCTAAACCCCCAGAGCCCAAGA
>NW_007008403.1:0-706 GCF_000164805.1 Carlito syrichta
GGGGGCACCCAACACAGATGAAGGCAAATCACTGGGTATCCAACAGAGAAGTCAGTGACTGCAGTGCTGATCACAGAGAAGGGCCATTTAATGAGACTCCAAACAAAGGTGAGAAACATGCACTTAGGTACCCATAGAATAGGACTACGCGTCATTGAGGACAAGGATCAGTCACTGGGGCACCCAGTAAGAAGAGGGGCAGTCACTGAGGTATTGAACACAGAGGACGGTCAGTCACTGGGGATACCTATCACAGATCAGGCCCACCCACACAGATGAGACCTAGTCACTGGGAAACCCATCACATTGAAGGGCCAGACACTCAGGCATCCAATAGGAGGAGTGCCAATCACTGGGACACCAATCACAGATCGTGTTCATTACCTAATCACCCATTTTAGTGGAGGCATAGTTACTAGGGAACATATCACATTGGAGTGCCAGTATCTCAGATACCCAATAGTTGGATGGCCATTCACTAAGTTATTCATCACAATGAAAGCTAAGATGCTGGGTCACACATCACAGAGAAGGCCTAGTAACTAGGTCACCTGTCACTAAAGAAAGCAAGTTACTGGTCCAGGCCTTATAGTGAAGACCCAGTTATGGAGGAACACATTACAAACGACAGCTAGTCACTGGGGGTACCATCACAAAGGAAAGCCAAAAATTGAGGAGCACATCAAAGCGGATGACCAGTCAATGA
>NW_007008404.1:0-834 GCF_000164805.1 Carlito syrichta
AATATCCAATGTAACCTGGTGAGACAACAAAGTAGTGAACAGACTAAATGAAGTATACGTTTGGCCATATTTCTCTTTCTGAATTAAATTCTTGAATTAAATCAGGCAGTATAGTGTCATGCCAAAAACAAATAAACAAAAAAAGGAAATGGAGATAATATAAAATATATCACATTAAATTCAGGCTTGGCAATAGGAATGAATAAAGCATAGTTCTGGGGCTCCTCAGATGAGATGACAGACTTCTGTAGGAGCTATGATATCCAGCCATTATTAAGATCTACCTCATCCACCTCCATATGGTTTTTCTTTTCTTTTCTTTTCTTTTCTTTTCTTTTCTTTTCTTTTCTTTTCTTTTCTTTTCTTTTCTTTTCTTTTCTTTTCTTTTCTTTTCTTTTCTTTTCTTTTTTTGAGTCAGAGTCTCACTCTGTCGCCCAGACTGGAGTGCAGTGGCCGCTACCGGCCACCGCATCCTCGACCTGCTGGGCTCCGGCGATCCTTCCGCCTCAACCTTCCAAGGAGCTGGAACTACAGGTGCGCGCTACCACGCCCGGCTCATTTTTTTTTAAAATTTATTGTAGAGATGAGGTCTCGCCAAGTTGTTCTACTTGGGTGCAAACACTTATTTGCTGTTACTCTGGTGTTGTTCATGATAGTTTATGCTTTTCTATTTGGAACATAGTTGGGTCAGAGCAGCGTCTCGATCTCAAGTTGACCTTTTTGCTGGTATTTAGTACTGACTTCTCTCAATTATAATAGTTGCATATTCCTTAAACTTGATTTTATTTACTTGACTTCCTTGCCCACTTCCCATGCCAGCCCCGGTCATGGAAA
>NW_007008405.1:0-353 GCF_000164805.1 Carlito syrichta
AGAAACTCAAGTGAAGGGTCATATCTCGGCAGAAAAATTTCCATTTCACTAATTGCTTCTATTAATATATTATTTTAATGAACTACTATTTTTTTGCATTCTCCATTTCTTCATATACCAGTGGCAAACATAACAAGATGAGTAGAAGAAGCAGGGCCAGTAGCGACCTAGAATGGCCCTACCACATGGGGTCCTCAGCCTTCTGAATCCTGTCCACATGAATGTATCTGAGTCTGGCTCCTGACACTGAGTCAATGGAATGGAACGGACCTCACAATGGGCCCCTGAGAGGGGTTTGGAGTTCAGACGCTGGGGCTCACACCTGTTATCCCACTGGTCTGTGAGGCTGAGGC
>NW_007008406.1:0-351 GCF_000164805.1 Carlito syrichta
CTGACTAGCTAGCTGACTTAACTAGCTAGCGGACCAGCAAGCTGACTAGCTTGCTGACTTCACTAGCTTGCTGAATAGTTAGCTGAGTTGCTACTGACTTAACTAGCTAACTGGCTAGATAGCTGACTTAACTAGCTATCAACTTGGCTGTCTAGCCGGCTAGCCAGTTGACTTAACGAGCTTGTTACCTGGTTGATTACATGGCTAGTCAGCTGGATTAAACTGCTAGCTACCTGGCTGGCTTGCTGGCTAGGCAGCTGGCTAGCTAGCTAGTGGGCTGACAAGGTGGCCAGCCAGCCATCTTAAATAAACATCCGGCTGGCTGGAAGGCCGGATAGCCTGCTTGTTTAA
>NW_007008407.1:0-350 GCF_000164805.1 Carlito syrichta
CCTAAACATCTGTCATAATACCACAAGAAAGTGATTGGCAGTAGCAGGACACTGCGGGGGGTGTGGTGGCATATAACATCACTAAAGGTACCTGATCCTAAACCAGGTGAAGTGAGGACCAGTGGAAGGCTGAAACTTCACCTGTACCTAGACCACTTATGTACCTAATCCTGACTCGTACCCCACATCTTTAAAAAAAAAAGAATTCCCTGTGAAACTATCAGAGCCTGGTGCTTTCTTATGAAGTAGCTCCTTTATAATCTTTTTTATTTGATGTAAATTGGTCTCTTCTACAAAAAGATAATACAAAAAATCAATGAAACAAAAAGCTGGTTCTTCGAAAGGGTAAA
>NW_007008408.1:0-346 GCF_000164805.1 Carlito syrichta
ATGCCTGCCACCCAGCGCATAGATTCAACCTCAGGGATAGGAGAGGAAAAGGCACTTTCCTGCTTGTCATTTGCAGGAGGTTTCAAAGGTGGCCACCAGGTACGTCTGACCCACACCTTTGGCAACGCAACCCAGAAGGCCTGCCTCCACCCTCCATACTCATGTTCCATGGCAAAGATATGTGTGAGGTCATGGAACAGATGTCCCCTTGTTGGGGTCTCCATCGGGCAATGAGCGATCAAGGTGGTGTGTCAAGGGCATGGCCAGTCCAGGTTCTGGTTGCCCAGTCTGCCACTTAGCACAGGGGGAGGGCCCCTTCCTTCCAGATCACTCCATCGTCCCCCAC
>NW_007008409.1:0-346 GCF_000164805.1 Carlito syrichta
CTAGCTAG
Source organism: Carlito syrichta (assembly GCF_000164805.1). Classification (NCBI taxonomy): domain Eukaryota; kingdom Metazoa; phylum Chordata; class Mammalia; order Primates; family Tarsiidae; genus Carlito; species Carlito syrichta. The sequence continues at coordinate 9 of NW_007008409.1, forward strand.
TTTAGTCACCAAGTTAAGTTCGCTGACATGGCATCTGGCTCCCTAGGTAGTCTGCTAGTTAAGTCAGCTGGCTAGACAGCTGGCTGGCAAGTTAAGTCACCTAGTTAATTCAACTGGATACCCAGCTGGCTAGCTATGTAGCAAGCTAGTTAATTCCAGGGGCTAGAAATCAGGTCAGCTAGTTAAGACAGCTAGTTAAGTCAGCTGATTAGCCTGGTGACTGGCTACTTAGTGACCTACTTAAGTCAGTTGATTAACCAGCTGGCTAGCTAATTAAATCAGCTAGTTAAGTCAGCTGGCTATCCAGGTGGCTAGAGATGTAGAGCGCTAGTTAAGTC
>NW_007008410.1:0-1171 GCF_000164805.1 Carlito syrichta
CCATTCCATTAATCTCCATTAAATTCCATTCCTCTTCTTTCCATTCTATTCCCTTTCATTTCACTCCCTTCCATTCTATTTCATTGGACTCCATTACATTCTTCTCCATTCCATTCCTCTCAATTCCATTTTATACCATTCCATTGTTCTATATTATTCCCCTCAATTCCATTCCATTCCTTTTCATTCTTCTCCTTCAATACTATTCTATTCCATTCCATTCCATTCCACTCCATTCCATTCCATTCCATTACGCCCCATTCCATTCCCCTCCATTCCTTTCCAATCCATTCCATTCATCTTCATTCCATTCCATGCTATTCCACTCGTCCAATATTCTCCATTCCGTTCCAATACTCTCCATTTCATTTCATTCCGTTCCTCTGCATTTTATTCCAGTCCAATCAACTCCATTCTACTCTTCTCCATTCCATTCCTCTCAATTCCATTTTATACCATTCCATTGTTCTATATTATTCCCCTTCATTCCATTCCATTCCTTTTCATTCTTCTCCATTCAATACTATTCTATTCCATTCCATTCCATTCCATTCCACTCCATTCCATTCCCCTCCATTCCTTTCCTATTGATTCCATTCCATGCTATTCCACTCGTCCAATATTCTCCATTCCGTTCCAATACTCTCCATTTCATTTCATTCCGTTCCTCTGCATTTTATTCCAGTCCAATCAACTCCATTCCACTCTTCTCCATTCCATTCCTCTCCATTCCATTCCATTCAACTCCATTTCTCTCTTTCCATTTGATTAACTTTCGTTCCTCTCAATTCCTCTCCATTCCATTCCATTCTTTCTCATTGCACTCCATTCCATTCCTCTCCCCTCCATTCCTTTCCTTTCCGTTATTCTCCACTCCATTTATTTCTTCTCCATTCCATTTCATCTCATTACTCTTCATCCAATTACTCTCAATTCCATTCCTCTAAATTCAATTACATCTCTTTCCACTCCTTTCTATTCCTTGCCATTCGATTCCTCTACATTACCTTACATTCATCTCCATTCTATTCCTCACCATTCCATTCTTTTCCATTCCATTCTTCTCCAGTTCTTTCCTCTCCATTCCATTACTCTCCATTCCACTTCTTTCCTCTCCATTCAATTCCGTTCTATTCCATTCATTCCATGTTACTCCATTAGATTCTTCTCC
>NW_007008410.1:2414-2818 GCF_000164805.1 Carlito syrichta
TTCCACTCTATTCCATTCCTCTCAATTCCATTCATTTTATTTATTTCCACTCCTTTCCTCCTTTTCAATTCTAGTCGAAACTATTCCTTTCCATTCCGTTCCTCTCCATTTCATTCTTCTCCAATTCATTCCATTGTATTCTAATTCGTTACTATCCATTCCATTCAATTATTCTCCTTTCCATTCTATTTAATTGCTTTTCATCCCATTCCTCTCCATTTAATTTCTTTACATTCCATTACGTCTCTTTCCATTCCTTTCCATTCCTTGGCATTCAATTCCTTTGTATTTCCTTACAATCCCTCATTCAATTCCTCTCCATTCCATTCCAAAGCATTCCACTCATTCCATCTCATTCCTTTCCATTACATTACTCTCCATTCCATTACATTCTATTCCAATCC
>NW_007008410.1:4307-4638 GCF_000164805.1 Carlito syrichta
TCTCCATTCCATTCCATTCATCTCCATTCCATTCCTTTCCCCTCCTTTCCATTCTACTCCGTTTCATTCTATTACTCTCTATTCAATTTCATTCCTCTCCATTCCATTCCATTGCTTCCATTCCCATTCTTCTCCATTCCATTGCTCTAAATTCCATTCCATCTCTTTACAGTCCTTTACTCTCCATACCATTCCCCTCTATGCCATTCCCTTCCATTCCTCTCCATTCCATTCCATTCCATTCCATTCGTCTTCATTCCATTCCATTCCATTCCACTCCATTTCATTCCTCTCAATTCCATACCTCTTCATTCCATTTATTTCCATTCCA
>NW_007008410.1:4658-5003 GCF_000164805.1 Carlito syrichta
TTCCTCTAAATTATAATCCTCTCCATTCCATTCCTCTCTCTTCCATTCCATTCCATTCCTTTCCATTTCATTATATTCAACTCCATTCCATTCCTCATCATTCCTTTCCATGCCATTCTGCTCCATTCCATTCCTGACCATACCATTCCTTTCCTTTCATCTCCACTCTATTCCTTTCCATTCATTTAGTCTCTTGCATTCCTCTCAATTCCATTGCATCCCATTTCATTTCTTTCCACTCCATTCCTTTCGACTCTATTCCATTCCATGCCTCTCTATTCCACTCCATACCATTCCTTTCCAATCCATTCGATTCCACTCCACTCCTTTCCTCTCCATTCCTTA
>NW_007008411.1:0-3132 GCF_000164805.1 Carlito syrichta
AGGTAGGTAGTTAGGTAATTAAGTCAGCTGTCAAGCCAGCTAGCTTGTTAGTTAATTCAGTGAGTTAATTGAGTTTACTAGCCAGCTGGTTAGCTAGGTGGCTAGCTAGTTAAGCCAGCTGGATAGATGGATGGCTATCAAGTTAAGTAAGCTAGTTAAGTAAGCTTGTTAGCCGGCAGGCTATCTAGGTGGCTGGCAAGTGAAGCTGGCTGGTTAGCAGGCTGGTCAGTTAGATGGCCCAAGAGTTAAGCTACTTGGGTAGACGGATGATCAGCAGGGTGGCTGGCTAGTTAATCCAGCTGGCTACCTGACTCTCCAGCCACCTGGAAGGCTATTTAAGCCAGCTGGCTATCCACCTTTTCAGCCCACTAGCTAGCTATCTGGCTGCCTGGCCAGCTAGCCATCCAGGTAGCTAGCTAGTTAAACCAGCTGGCTAGCCATGTAGACAACCAGTTAACTCAGTCATTAAGTCAGCTGGCTAGCCAGCTATCCAGCAAAGTAGCTAGTCAGCTAGTTATGTCAGCTAGCTAGCCAGTTAGCTAGTTAAGTCAGCTAGCAACTCACCTAACTATTCAGCTTGCAAGTGAAGTCAGCAAGCTAGAGAGTAAGATAGCTTGTTTGCTCTCTAGTTATGTCAGCTAGATAGCCAGCTAGTGAGTCAGCTAGCTAGTTAAGTCAGCTAGCAAATCAGCTAGTTATTGAGCTAACTAGTTGGCTAGCAACTCAGCTAATTGGTCAGATAACTAGGGCTCACTGGATTTCCACCAGGTCAGCTAATTATTCGGCTCACTCGCCTGAAAACTGGTCAGGAAACTAGTCAGCTCACTCGCCAGCCAACAGGTCAACTAAATTGTTGACTCACTCGCAGGCCAACAGGTCAGCTAACTAGTCGGCTTGCTCACTAGCTGACTAGTTAAGTCAGCTCACTGTTCGGCTCACTGACTAGTTAACTCTTTTGACCATTCGGCTCACTTGCTATCCAACTAAATTCAGCTGACACGTCAGTTCACTCGCTGGCTTATTAGTTAAGTCAGCTGAGCAGTCGGCTTACTCGTGGACTAAACAGTTAATTCAGCTGACCAGTCGGCTCACTCGCTGGCCAACAAGTTATGTCACCTGAACTGTGGACTCATTCACTGGCTGACAAATTAAGTAAGCTAACCAGTCGGCCGACTAGCTGGCAAACAATTTAAGTCAGTTAACCAATCAGCCGACTATTTGGCCAACTTGTCAGCTGACAAGTTAGGTCAGCTAACTTGTAGGTTGACTAGTTAGGTCAGCTAAATAGTCGGCCAACTAGTCTGCCAAGTAGTTAGGTGAGCAAACTAGTCAGCCAACTACTTAACCTAGCTAACTTGTGGGCCAACTCGTCGGTCAACTAATTAACCCATCTAACTAGTCAGCTGACTAGACCACCGACTTGTTAAACTTGCTAACAAGTCAGCCGAGTAGTCAGCCAACATGTTAAACCAGATAAGAAGTAGTCCGCATCGTCCACCAACAAGTTAAGTCACCTAGCTAACTCGTTATCCAACTAAGACAGCTATTTAACGTGTTTACCAAATAGTTAAAACAGTGAGCTAACATGTTAACCAACTCGTTTAGTCAGCTAGCTATCTCGATAGACAACTAGTTATGTCACCTAGCTGAGTCAGCTAGCTAATTAGCTACCTAGCTAAGTCAGCTACCTGACTGCTAGCTCACTAGTTAGCTAAAGATTTAAGTCAGCTAGTTAAGCCTACTACCTAAATAGTTGCTAACTAGTTAAGTCAGCTAGCTATTCAGCTAGCTAAATAGTTAGCTAATTATTTAATTCAGGTAGTTAAATCAGCTATCTAACTAGTTAAGTCAGTCAGTTAAGTCAGCTAGTTAAATCAGCAAGTTAAGTCAGCTACCTAATTTAGGCAGCTGGTTACGACAGCTAGCTAGGTAGTTAGCTAACCGGTTAAGTCAGCAGGTTGAATCAGGTAGTTAGCTAGTTAACTAACGTGTTAAGTCAGCTGGTTAAGTCAGCAGGCTATCTAGTTACCAAATGGGTTAGTCAGCTGTTTGAGTAGGCTAGCTAGCTAGTTAGCTAACGAGTTAAGTCAGATGATTAAGTCAGCTAGGTAGAATGTTAGATAATGATTAAGCTAACTACATAGCCATTTGGTTGTCAGCTAGCCAGCTAGTCAGCTAACTATTTATGTCTGCTTGTTAGCTAGGGAGAAACGTAGTTAGCTAATTTCTTAAGTCAGTTGACTAGCTAGGTAGCTAGCTAGTTAGCTAACTATTTACATCAGCTGGCTAGTTAGATAGCTTGCTATGGCAGCTAGTTATGTCACCTGGCTAACAAGTTGGTTAGTTAGGTAGCGAGCCAGTTAAGTCAGTTGGCTAGCCAGCTGGCTAGCTGGTTAATTCAGCTAGTTAAGAGAGCTGGCAAGCCAACTGGCAATGTAGGTAGCTGGCTTGTTAAGTCAGATAGATAGCTACCTGTCCAGCTAGTGATGTCTGTGAGTTAAATCAAAAGTGGAGCCAACTGAGTAGCTGATTAAGTTAGCTAGTTTAGTCAGCTGTCTAGCCAGTTGGCTAGGTAGGTAGCTAGCTAGATAAGTCAGCTTGCTAGCAAGCAGGCTATCTGTTCAAGTCAACTGGTTAAGTCAGCAAGTTTAATGCTGGCTAGGTAGGTAACTAGCTATTTAAGTGAGCTGGCTAGTCAGTTTGCTAACTAAAGTCAGTTAGTTAAATCAGCTGGCTAGACAGGTGGCTAGATAGGTAGCGAGCTATTTAAGGCAGCTGTCTAGACAACTGACTTGCTGGTTATGTAAGCTAGTTAAGTCACTTGGCAACCAACTGGCTAGCTAGTTAACTCAGCACGTTAAGTCAGTTGTCTATCCAGCTGGTTAACTAGTTAAAAAGTTAGTTAAGTCAGATGGCTAGTAATCCGGTTAGCTAGTCATTTCAACTAGTTAAGACAGCTGGCTAGATAGGAAACTAGATATATGTCAGCTATTCATGTCAGGTAGCCAGCTTGCTAATTCAGCTAGTTAAGTCAGCTGGCTTGCTAGATAGCTAGCTAGGTAGCTACTTATTAAAGACAGCTAGCTATGCCAGCTGGCTAGCTAGGTACCTAACTGGTTAAGTCAGCTAGTT
>NW_007008412.1:0-402 GCF_000164805.1 Carlito syrichta
TGTACTCCAACCTGGGCAAAAGAGTGAGACTCCAACTCAAAGAAAAGAAGAAAAACAAAGATGTGGAATCAGCTTAATTGCCCATCAACTGATCAGTGCATAATGAAAATGTGTATGCACACACACACACACACACACACACACACACACACACACCATGGGATATTATTCAGTCATTAAAAAAAGAATGAAATAATGTATTTTGCAGCAACCTGGATGTAACTGGAGACCATCATCCTAAGTGAACTAACACAAGAATGGAAAACCAAGCACCATGTATTCTCACTCATAAGTGGAAACTAAACTAAGGGTTTGAATGGTATAATGGACATGGGATACTACGAGGGGAAGAGGGAAAGGGGTGGAAGGATGAAAAATCACCTATGGGTACAATGTGCACAG
>NW_007008413.1:0-343 GCF_000164805.1 Carlito syrichta
GCATTCCTTTCCAATTCATTCCATTATATACAATTCGATTCCATTCCTTTCTCCTGCATTCATTCCTCTCCATTCCATTCCATTCCTCTCCATTCCATTCCATTCAATTTCTCTATTTTCCATTCCTTTCCATTCCATTCCATTGCATTCCATTCATCTCCTTTCGATTCCTCTCCATTCCACTCCATTCCATTCCATTCCAATCCCCTACATTCCAGTCTTCTCCATTCGATTCCACTGCATTCAATTCCATTCCATTCACCTCCATTCAATTTATACTGACTCCACTCCATTCCTTTCCATTCTTCTCCAATCCATTACATTCCATTCATTTCCATTCCGT
>NW_007008413.1:2020-2462 GCF_000164805.1 Carlito syrichta
TTCCATTTTATTCCATTCCTCTCCATTCCGTTCCTTTCCCTTCCATTACCTTCCATTCTACTCATTTCCTCTCCATATCATTTCATTCCATTCCAATATATTCCATTCCATTCCATGGCTGTCCATTCATTTCCATTCCATTCCTCTACATCCCTCTCCATTCCATTCCTCTCCATTCTTTTCAATTCAATTTCATTCCATTCCTCTCCTTTCGATACCATTCCATTTCATTTCATTCCATTCCATTCTAATTCATTCCTTTCCATTCAATTGCATTACATTCCATTCGATTCCATTCCATTCCAACCCTCTCAATACAATTGATTTTCATTCCTCTCCATTCCATTCCATTCCTCTCCATTCCATTCCATTCCTCCCAAGCCCATTCCATTCCTTTCCATTCCTCTCCGTTCCATTCCATTCCATTGAATAACTCTCCACT
>NW_007008414.1:0-342 GCF_000164805.1 Carlito syrichta
AGGCCTTAGTCACACAATCACTGAGGTGTCACATCACAGAGGACAGCCAATCACTGGGGTTCTGATCAAAGAAGAGGCACAGTCACTGGGAAACTAATAACAGTGGAGAGACTGTCACTTAGGGACTAATCAGAGAGGTGTATCAGTCATTGGGACAACAGTCACAGTAAAGGGCCAATTACTGGGAAACCCATTATAAAAGAGGACTAGTCATCGGGGCACCCATCACAGAGGAGGAACAGCCACTGAGTCAACAGTCACACAGGATACCAAGTCACTGGGGACACATTAGGGAGGAAGGACAGTCACTGAGTCATCTAGTTACTGGGGCACTAATCATAA
>NW_007008415.1:0-341 GCF_000164805.1 Carlito syrichta
GGATTACAGGGTTCACCTTAAGATCCGAGTTACATCCAAATATTGCAAGAAGATTTTTTTCTTCCTGGAATCTGGACTTAGTTGTTCTGAGGAACCTAACGGACTTGGACTGCCCAATACCATTTAAAACTTTTAAGAGGACAAGAATGTTGCTGCAGTACTGAAATGTCCAATTCATAATATTCGAGTGCTCAATTGCTCTGAAACATTTGGGGAGATCGAAAATCTGTTTCTTATTTGTCCTATAGTAGACAACATGGGAATTTTTTGTATTTAGGGTTCGTAAAACAATGATTCTTTATTCGTACTTAGTTGGAGGCCATGTAGTGTCCTGTATGTGA
>NW_007008416.1:0-447 GCF_000164805.1 Carlito syrichta
ATGGACACGAAAGGAATGGAATGGAATGGAGAGGAAAGGAGTGGAATGGAATGTAGCTGAATGGAAATGGAGGGGAATGCTATGGAATGGAAGAGAATGGAATGGAGAGGGAAGGAGAGGAAAGGAATGCAGACGAAAGGAGAGGAATGGAATGGAAAGGAATGGATTCCAATGGAATGGAATGGATGGCAGAGCAATGGAATAGAATGGAGAGGAATGGGATATAATGGAAAAAAGGAGAGGAAAGGAAGGGAATTGAATGGAATGCAATGGATTGGAGAGGAATAGAATGGAATGGAATGAATTGGAATGGCGAGGGATGGATTGGAATGGAATGGAGATGAATGGAGAGGAATGGAATGGGATGGAAAGGATGGAATGGAGAGGAATGGAATGGAAAGGAATGGAATGGAGAGGAATGGAATGGAAAACAGGAATGGAATGGAA
>NW_007008417.1:0-1057 GCF_000164805.1 Carlito syrichta
AGGCTTCTGAGCAGTGACAGGAGTGCAGGGGGCCAGTGTGACATCTGTCGGTCCCCCACGACAGCTCTGATTTGGATGCAGGCTAGAAGCAGTGTTAATAGGCGTGCTGGGAAAAATATGTCTGACTCGAGCAGATAAATGAACCAGCCGTTAGCTGCAGGACTTCTCAGAGCCTTTGGCATGCAGGCTTGTGTCTTGACTCTCCAGGAGGGGTTTAGGGTGTGACATTTCCCAACTGCTGCATCCCACGCAGCCCCGGGTCCCCTCAAGAGCACGAGACGGTATTTTACAGAACAGAGCGTAGGAAATGTTAGAAGAATTTTCGAAGTCGGAGTCTTCCAGAACAGCTGGGCCGCACGGGAGTGGAGCAGATGAGAACTGAGGCTTGGTGCTTGGTGAGGGGTTTCTCTCAGGACGCACGGGAAGCTAGAAAGGGGTCTTGAGCGCAGGGCTGTGTGGCTGGAGGGACGTGATCACCAGCTGGTGACAGCTGGCAGTCATTGTGGGGTGATGCGGCCTTTTGTTTGTGTCTTTCTGTTGATTGATTCAGTAATTTTCTTTCTTTTATTTTTTTTAGTTGGCATCTCGCTCTGTCACCCAGGCTGGAGTGCAGTGGCATGCTCACGGCCACCACAGCCTCCACCCTCCTGGGTTCAGGTGATCCTTCTACTCAGCCTTTCAAGTAGTTGGAACCACAGGTGTGCGCCACCCCACCAGCTACTTTTTTGATTTCTTGTAGAGACGAGGTCTCACCAAGTCGTCCAGGCTGGTCTGGAACCCCTGAACTCAGGCAATTGTCTCACCTCAGCCTTCCAAAGTGCTGGGATTACAGGTGTGAGACACCATACCCACATAGTTTCCTTCTCTCTCTCTCTCTTTCTTTTGTTTTTTTTTTATTTATTGTAGAGACAAGGTCTCACCAAGTTGCCCAAGTGGGTCTCGAAAGCCCGGGCTCTGGGAATCCACTCGCCTCGGCCTCCCAAAGTGCTGGGATTATAGGCTGAGACACTGAGTCCAGCCTTCTCTCTTTTTTTGAGTCAAGGTCTCACTCTGTGGC
>NW_007008418.1:0-336 GCF_000164805.1 Carlito syrichta
CAGAGGAAGGACGGTGTGAAGAGGGAGGCGAAGATTGGAGGGAGGCACCAACCAACCAGGCGTGCCCGTCGTTGCTGAGGCTGGAAAAGAGGCCAGGCACAGACACAGAGGCTGCCCAGAGCACTTGGAAGGCCCACTCTGCTGACACCTGGTTGAGAGTGTCAGCCCCCTGATGGCAGAAGAAGACGGCTCTGTTGCTGTGATCCCCTGGGTTGTGGCATCGTGTTATAGCAGCCCCTGGAACCCAAGGCGATCCCAAACACCACTTCCTTACACACATTTCCCATAGACGCTGCATATCGACCTGGCGTGGGTCCTCCCCACGTAAGCATCTGG
>NW_007008419.1:0-334 GCF_000164805.1 Carlito syrichta
TCCCTTGTTTCCACTGCATTCCATTCCACCCAATTCCATTCCATTCCATGCTATTCCTTTCCATTCCATTTCTTTCCATTCCATACCTTTCCATTCAGGTCCATTACATTACATAATTTCCTGCCCATTCCTCACCATTTCTCAACATTCAACTTTACTCCCCTCCATACCATTCATCTCCATTCCATTCTATTGCTCACCATTTCATTCCATCCCATTGTATTCCAATCAATTCAAATCCATTACTTTACTCTCCATGCATCTCCCTTCCTTCCTTTCTTCTCCATTCCATTCCATTGCTTTCGATTTCTCCTTTCCTTTCTATTCCTCTCCA
>NW_007008420.1:0-334 GCF_000164805.1 Carlito syrichta
CCCTCTTTCCTTCTTTCTCCACCTGGAGACTCCCACTCCTCTTTCTCCACTGCCTTTACCTCCACTTGGATCCAGCCTGCCCACCCTCTTGCTCTCCCCCAGTCGTCCTCCTTCAGTGATCCTCCCTCAGTGATCCCCTCTCAGTTGTCTTCCCTCATCCATCCTCCCTCAGCTGTCCTCCTTTAGCGATCCTCAGTGATTCTCCCTCGGTGTTCTCCCTCAGTTGTTCCCTCTCGATTTTCTTCAGTGATCCCCCCTCAGTTATCCTCCCTCCTCTGTCCTTCCTCAGTGATTCTTCCTCAATTGTCCTCCCTCAGCGATCCTCTCTGAGCCA
>NW_007008421.1:0-333 GCF_000164805.1 Carlito syrichta
CTTTCCTCTCCCTTCCATTCCATTCGATTCCATTCCATTCTATTGTGCTAGCTACCATTCAATTCCATCCCATTCCATTCCTCTCCATTCCCCTCCATTCCATGTCATTCCATTCTATTCCATTCCATACCATTCCTCTGCGTTCTAGTACAATACTTTCCATTCTATTCCATTCCATTCCAATCCATTCAATTGCATTCTTTTCATTCCTCTGCATTCCCTTGTTTCCACTGCATTTCATTCCCCCCAATTCCATTCCATTCCATGCTATTCCTTTCCATTCCATACCTTTCCATTCAGGTCCATTACATTACATAATTTCCTGCCCATTCC
>NW_007008422.1:0-331 GCF_000164805.1 Carlito syrichta
TAAGTAATCTAGCAAGTCAGCTAAGTATTCACCTAGCTAGTTAAGTCAGTTAGCTAGGCAACTAGATAGCTTGTTTGCTAGCTAGTTATGTCAGCTACACAGCCAGCTAGCTTGTCAGCTGACTAGTTAAGCCAGTTAGCAAATGAACTAGTTACTTAGCTAACTAGTCAGCTAGCAACTCAGATAGTTGGTCAACTAACTAGTCAGCTCACTCACCAGCCTACAGGTCAACTTACTTGTCAGTTCACTCGCAGGACAACAGGTCAGCTAACTGCTCGACTTGCTTGCCAGCTGACGAATTAAGTCAGCTCTCCGGTCGGCTCACTCTCCA
>NW_007008423.1:0-330 GCF_000164805.1 Carlito syrichta
ATTCATAGCCCCCACTCACTATGGTAAGAAATTTAATCTACCCTGGGGAATGGACACTATGATTTCACCTTTTTTAAAGATGAATTTATTTATAAAAGAAAAAAGAAAAAGCAAATAAATGAGACTTATACAGCAAATACCAATAGGAAGAGTCAAAATTATAAAGAATGTCAATTCTACCGAAATTGTCAATGCCATTCCAGCCAAAACTTCAATGGGATTTCCTGAGGACCCTCATGAGTTGACATAAAATCAATATGAAAGAACAAGGCTTCCCTCCCCCAACACACACACACACACACACACACACACACACACACACACACACAC
>NW_007008424.1:0-413 GCF_000164805.1 Carlito syrichta
CTACTTAAGTCAACTGGAAACCAGCTGGCTAGCTAGTTAAATCAGCTCGTTAAGTCAGTTGTCTATCCAGCTGGTTATTTAGTTAAAAAGGTAGTCAGATGCCTATCCATAAGGCTAGCCAGTTATTTCGGCTAGTTAAGTCAGTTGGCTAGCTTGGAAGCTAGCTATATAAGTCAGCTAGCTGTGTCAGTCAGCTAGCTAGTTAAGTCAGCTAGTTAAGTCAGCTGGCTAGCTAGATAGCTAACTAAGTAACTAGCTAGTTAAGACAGCTGGTTAGCAAGGTAGCTAGCTGGTTAAGTCAGCCCGTTAAATCAGCTTTCTAGCTAGATAAGTCAGCGAGCTATGTTAGCAGACTAGACAACTGCCTAGCTGGGTAGCTAGCTATTTAAGTCAGGTGGCTAGCCAGTTAGCTA
>NW_007008425.1:0-411 GCF_000164805.1 Carlito syrichta
AGTTAGCCAGCTGGCTAGCCAGCTTACTTAACCAGGTGACATCACTAGCTAGCCAGGTTGTTAACCAGCTGATTTAACTAGCTAGTACTTATGTATCCTCTTGACTTGACAGCTGACTTAACTACTATCTACCTAGCTAACCAGCTGGCTAGCGAGCTGACTTAACTAGGTGACAACTACCTAGCCAGCTGACTAGCCAGCTGACTTAACTAGCTAGCTACCCAGCTAGACTTAACTGGTCACCTATAGCCATCTGGCTAGCCAGTTCACTTACCTAGTTGACTTAACTAGCTAGCCAGCTGACTTAATTAGCTGACTTAACTAGCTCGCTACCTAGCAATCCAGTTGACTTTACTAGCACATATAAGTAGCTCGTTAAACAGCTAGTAATTGAGCTAGGTAGCCAATTTA
>NW_007008426.1:0-328 GCF_000164805.1 Carlito syrichta
AGCATTAATAGAATGAGAAATTTTTTTTAAAAAGGCAGACAGATAGAGTCAGACTTTATATATTGAACTGAAAGCTGCAAGTTGCAGACATTAAGTTATAATGGTCTACTCATTTGTTAACTGTGAAACTAGAGAGGAACAATGTGTAGCTAGCTAATATGCCCTCATATTTTTTCCTCTTCTTCCTGACAGTGAGATTTTATTTTTAAAACACACACACACACACAAAATCAACACACACACACACACAAAATCAACACTCACCAGACACACACACACACACACACACACACACACATTATTGAACCATCTGTTTTACCTCATTAAT
>NW_007008427.1:0-1164 GCF_000164805.1 Carlito syrichta
CTTTCTCATTGCACTCCATTCCATTCCTCTCCCCTCCATTCCTTTCCTTTCCGTTATTCTTCATTCCATTTATTTCTTCTCCATTCCATTTCATCTCATTACTCTTCATCCAATTACTCTCAATTCCATTCCTCTAAATTCAATTACATCTCTTTCCACTCCTTTCTATTCCTTGCCATTCGATTCCTCTACATTACCTTACATTCATCTCCATTCTATTCCGTACCATTCCATTCTTTCCCATTCCATTCTTCTCCAGTTCTTTCATCTCCATTCCATTCTTTTCTATTCCATTACTCTCCATTCCACTTCTTTCCTCTCCATTCATTCCTCTCCATTCCATTCTATTCCTCTCCATTCATTCAATTCCACTCTATTCCATTCCTCTCAATTCCATTCATTTTATTTATTTCCACTCCTTTCCTCCTTTTCAATTCTAGTCCAAACTATTCCTTTCCATTCCGTTCCTCTCCATTTCATTCTTCTCCAATTCATTCCATTGTATTCTAATTCGTTACTCTCCATTCCATTCAATTATTCTCCTTTCCATTCCATTTAATTGCTTTTCATCCCATTCCTCTCCATTTCATTTCTTTACATTCCATTACGTCTCTTTCCATTCCTTGGCATTCAATTCCTTTGTATTTCCTTACAATCCCTCATTCAATTCCTCTCCATTCCATTCCAAAGCATTCCACTCATTCCATCTCATTCCTTTCCATTACATTACTCTCCATTCCATTACATTCTATTCCAATCCACTCCCTTGAACTCCATTTGATTTTTCTCCATTCCATTCCTCACCATTCCATTCCACTCTACTCCATTGCATTCCACTCCACTCCTCTCCATTCTATTCCTCTCCATTCTATTCCTCCAAATTTATTCCTGTTCATTTCATTCCCCTCTCTTCCATTGCAATCCATTCCATTCCATTTCATTCCTCTCCATTCCTTTCCATTCCATTCTGCTCCATTACATTCCTCTCCATTCCATTCCTGACCATACCATTCCTTTCCACCACATAACATTCCATTCCTTTCATCTCCACTCTGTTCCTTTCCATTCAATTACTCTACATTACATTCTTCTCCATTCCATTGCATTCCATTCCATGTCTTTCCACTCCGTCCCTTTCACTCTATTCCTTTCCATTCCTCACCA
>NW_007008428.1:0-3793 GCF_000164805.1 Carlito syrichta
CTGCACCATTAAAAGGTAGAGTTTTGAGGCACCTGCCATAACTACTCAAGAAAGGGCAGCTGTTATTATTGTCACTTGTAGTTAGTGTGGCAGATTTTTGTCTTTCTGCCAGTACCTCTCCCCCACCCCCTGCTATCCAGAAGGATCTGTCTGGTTTGTGAGAGTTTAGACCCGCCTCTCCCAGAGATGGACATGACCCAGATCCAATCAAAGAGAGCTGGCCCCTACCCCTCAGGTCCTTGACAGATTTCTGCCATGGAAAATCATGACCTCTTGTCTGGGGGTGGCCAGGACATGTGCTGCAAGGACCCCATGAGCCAGAGCCCCTGAAACCATCTTGCCCATGCATGGAGAGAGATAACAGGAACTGATAGCCAGGAGAGGCAAGGTCCTGGCTGCATCTGCCATGCATCTGGATGCAGCCATGCCTGAATCCTGGACCTTCCATGACTGGGGCATGTAAATCCCTGCTTAGCTTAAGTTATTTTGGATTAACTTCCTGCCATGTGCAAACCCAAAGGGTCCTAACAAAAATTATTGGGGACAGGAAGTGTCTGAAACCAAGAGGCTTCATGGACATGGGCTTCTGTGATGGAGAAGCCCCATGACTTACTGACCTTCAGGCCCCGGCAGGAATTGCCATGGGGAAGATAGCAGCCTGTGGATATAGCAGAGGCTATAATGCTAGCTCTCAGTGCTGGCTTATGGTGGGGCCTCAGTACCAACCATCACTATCTTTCTACAGAGCACTCATGTGCCCTGGGCACTCTTCCACGGTTGTGTGTCCACAACCACACTTTTCTCACAGCTACCTCCCTGGGTGGGGAGGAGGTGAGAGGACATTGTGCCCATTTTACAGATAACTAGATGGTGGCACAGAGTTCCAGCCACTTCCTGGAGATCACCCAGCTAGGACAGGGAAGGCATACTGTGCCATGCTGGGACACAGAGTCACACACATACAGCCTCCTTGTCCTCCTCTCACTTCCCCACCTGCTCCATAAGGTCCTACAAATGGCTGGGAGCCTTTTCTGCATGGGGAAAGGAGGCTCGGGGCATGCAGGTCCCTAAAGAGGGAGCAGGCACTGTCACAATCAATACCTCAGAGCCAACCTTCAAAGGGGAGAGCTCCCAAAAGCCCAAAGCTGTCCTCTTGCTCATGGCCACCTCCTGAGTCACCCTCTGTCAGTCCCATGTGCCAGGGGTCCCTGCTACCTCTTTGAGCATACCCACCAGCCCACCATCCCTGCAATCCCCTTTCCAAACAGATGAGGCCCACCTCAGGGTCCTGCTAGACTGGGGGATGCCACCCAACCCCTGTGTGCCCAGGACCCCTCCAGAGCCTCTGAAGGACCTGGCCTGGGTCGAGGGGACAGACCCAAGGGACACAGGGTACAGGAGGAGTCTCTCCCCATGACACAGCCCTGGGACTGCAGTGAAGTCATGCGGGCATATTTGTCTAGTATATGGTTGTCACTGCCTGCAGTGACTCAAGCCACTGACAATAGCACACCCTCTCCTTTCTGAGTCCCCTCAGTGTACTGCGTCTCATTTAATTCACACACAGCCCTGGGGTGTCCATCCCCTGAGTTTCAGACTTCAGACAGAACCTTGCTTGCCTGCCCAGCTTGGGGCCAGGGCTGTGACCCTTGGGGCCACACACGGCCATTTGTGGGGCTCCACCAGGGGCCCATGTTTATCTCTAGGATTTTGGGAATCGCAGCCAATCTCATTTCACCATCAGGATAATAAAGGGAACATCTGTGGCTGTTCTGTGACCCAAGCCAGGACGCTGCGATACTTTGTCTCCAAATGGGAAGTGTGCTCTTCCGCAGGTTTCACTTTCCCTTCACACTTGTGGTATCTTCTGGCATTCCAGAGTCTCCTGGGAGATCCCAAAATCCACTCTGGAACAAGGCCGGGTATGAGGAACTGAACACACACACACACACACACACACACACACACACACACACGGACTCACACACGCATGTACATGCTTGTGCACTTTGCATTTGCACATGTCGTGGTGGACACAACATGGTCAAGACATTAGACTCCTCTCCATGGAGGAAACTGAGGTTCAGGGAAGCCAAGGGGCTTAGGATGCATAACTGCTGACTGGTTGGACTCCACCTTTTTCCAGAGATGGTCAGAGGTGGGAAAGAGGGGGAACCTTCACGGCGGACCTCAGCCAGCCTCAGGGCTCTGAGCAGGGTCCATCCTTAGCATGAGGAACCTAACATCCTGACACTTGGCCCAGCCTCTGGCAGGACCCGGGCACCCAAGGGTAGCCTCTGGCAGGGTAATGCCCTGCCACCCCCCCCAGGGGCTGGCAGAGTACCAGGAAGCACAGTGACACTCGTACCAGGAACAAGTCAGAGCCCAGGCTGTACTTAAGAAGCCACACTGGGCCTAAAAGTGGGGGCCCCTAAAAGTGAGGGAATGAGGCAGGGACAGGAGGATAGTTGGAGGAAGGGACAGAGAGTGAGGCCAGGAGGGACCAACATGGGGGTGCCTTATTTGCAAGGGGGGCTCCCAGCACTCCCAGACAGCAGGCAGGGGCAGGGCATGTGGAGTGACAGATGGGAAGGGCAGTGGAAAGGAGGCACCCAATCCCCTTTCCATGCAGATGAGGCCTGAGGGAGGGGCAGAACATGCCTAGGGTCACCGAGCAAGTGGGCCGGGCACTGCCTCTGGACCTCCTCCTCTCCTCTCCTTGGCAGCATCTCCAGGCCCTGAGGCCCCAAAGAGCTGTCCTGACCCACCTTCCAGGCTACTGGCAATCCCAGAGCCCCACCACCCCCTATTCCTGCCCCAAACTCCTGGAGGGAGGCCTGCTTTGCTGGGGATACTGTCACCCCTCAGCCATGCCCCTCAGGGTGTCCATGTGCTCAGCCTGGCCACGATTGGATGGAAGAATTTATTCCTGAAACAAATCAGAAGTGTAAACACATCGGGGGAGGACCCAGGTACCCCGGGGGAGACCTGTTTAGCTCAAAGAGGGAACTAGATTGGCCCAGTGGTCAGGTGGCAGGGGCATTCATTAGATGCCACACCAGAGGGGACTGCCCAGAAGCTGCCCTCTGCTCATGGTGGCAGGTCCCCAATGACCTCACTTGGCCACGGCCACCGACAAGCCCTGCCTTGCGTGCTGCTGCAGGTGTGAAAAAGGGTGGAGTGAAATACCATGAAATTCTCCCAAAACATGGGGCAATCAGCAAGTCCACACTGCACTCGCTTACTCATTTCACAAAGGTTTATTGGACGCCTCCCCAGTGCCACTCGAGTTGCTCACAGCAGAGGATGCCAGCTGGACCAGGGGCAGGTCTGGAGTGGGTGGTGGACACCAAAACCTGTGGTGAAACGCACCTGCTGGCCAGGCTGCAGCAACGGAGGATGGCAGAGGGAGGATGACTGAGGGAGGACGAATGAGGGGAGGATCACTGAGGGATGATAGCTGAGGAAGGCCAACTGAGGGGGGAATCACTGAGGATCACTGAGGGAGGACATCCGGGGGAGGATCACTGAGGGATGATAGCTGAGGAAGGCCAACTGAGGGGGGAATCACTGAGGATCACTGAGAGAGGACATCCGGGGGAGGATCTCTGAGGGAGCATGACTGAGGAAAGATCACTGAGGAAAGGCTGAAGATCACTGAGGGAGGACAACTGAGGGAGGATCACTTGAGAATTACTGAAGGAGGATGACGGAGGATAGCTGATGGATGACAACTGAAGGAGGATTGCTGAGGGAGGATGGCTGATGGAGGACAATTGAGGGAGGAGTGCTG
>NW_007008429.1:0-327 GCF_000164805.1 Carlito syrichta
CATGATGGATGAAGACTCTGGCATCTCATTCTCCAGATGCAGTGATTTGGTAAGTTTCAACCCTTTGGTATTATTTGTGTAACCTGATGGTTGGTCTTCTGAGTAAGGAACTCAGATAGGTTAAATGTAAATTTCAAACTTTAAGATTTAAAATAGGGAGGATCCATTTCCATGTTCATTCAAACAAACAAACAAACAAACAAACAAACCCCCCAAAACTACAACCATTAGTTCTATGGGGAAATTAGGTCACTTTCAAAGAGATGGTATTGAATATGCAGGAAGCATGGATAACATTGTGATGCAATATAGGAGAGACATTAAACA
>NW_007008430.1:0-326 GCF_000164805.1 Carlito syrichta
TACATTTCAAGAGGGTCAAAATAGTAGGCTTTATGTCACATGGATGATGCCACAATAAAAACCCGGAAAGATGGCATCCATTTATGCCAAAGAACAAGATTCTCCACAGTTGAAGGACTGCATCCCCAGAGTGTGTGCATACAAGCATTGATAGGGAGGGAGGGTAAGGAGCCCCGGGACAAGGCACTGGTGTAATGGGACAAAGAGCCTGCCTTGGCTTCTCCTTCTGTTAGACGACGATTGGCCACGCACCTCCACGCACTCCATCCTCGAGCCCCGAGGTCAGGCCTGCAGGGTCTTGCATCTGCACACTGTGAAGGGAGCAA
>NW_007008431.1:0-326 GCF_000164805.1 Carlito syrichta
GAGTTAACTTAACTAGTTAGCCAGCTGGTTAGCCAGTTGTTTAATTAACTAGTTGATTTACGTGCTAGGCAGCAGCCCAGCCAGGTGACTAAAATAGCTAACTTAACTAGATATCCAGGCGGCTAGCCAGCTGAATTCACTAGCTCTCTACTTCTCCAGCCACTTGGATAGCAAGCTGATTTAACTAGCTGACAGCTAGACTAGCCAACTGACTTAACTGGGTCACTACCTAGTCAACCAGTTTGCTAGCCAGCTGACTTAACTAGCTGTTTAACTAGCTGGCCTGCTTTCTAGCCAGTTGAATAAACTTCCTTGCTACATAGCTA
>NW_007008432.1:0-544 GCF_000164805.1 Carlito syrichta
AGCACTTAGAACAGTACCTGGCATATAAATAGTAAATGCTCAGTAAATATTCAGTAAATGTTGCTAATATTATGATTGGAAGTAAAGTATTTTAGGTATAGTAAGTGTTGATAGTTTTCTCTCCATCTTGTACTTATATTGTCTTATACTTTTAGGTAGTCACTTTTCACATGGCATTTCAAGAGTACAACCTCTTAAGACATGCAGTCGACCAATCAGGATTGGTTTGTCAAGAAAAGCGAGGCTTGAACAACTTCATCCCTATCTGAAATAAATGTGTTATGAGAACTTACAAGATTTTTCACTTTTATATTTCAAAACATTTAATGACATCTAAAAATGTTCTGAGTTTTTCTGTATAAATATTTTCTTCCAAATTGGGGGTTTGGGACTTTCTTTTTTAAAAAATTGTGGAGAGTTATTTTCTTCCCTTTTTTTTAGCATGTGCATTATCTTATTACTTCTAAAAGTTATAAAATATTTTGATTTTTTTCATATTATATAAAAAATACTCATTAAACCTTTCGATGATCTTATACAATGT
>NW_007008433.1:0-1456 GCF_000164805.1 Carlito syrichta
TGAAATCACTACTAGCAAGGTGGCTATCCAGCTGACTTAACCAGCTAGCTATCTATGTAACCCGCTGGCTTTCCTGCTGAATTGACTACCTAACTACCTAACTAACCAGCTGACAAGCGAGCTGCCATAACTAGGTGACTTAACTAGCTAGCCTGCTGACTAACCAGCTGAATTAACTAGCTGCCTACCGAGCTATGCAACTGGATAACCAGGTGACTTAACTAGCTTAATTAATTTGCTAGCCAGCTGAGTTAACTAAGTAGCTACCTAGCTAGCCAGCTGACTATACTAGCTGAAATAACTAGCTAGCTAGCTTTCTAGCTAACTAGCCGAGCTGACTAGCTGACTTAACTAGCCAGCTAGCTGATATGAATAGCTGAATTAACTAGCTAACTAGCTAGCCAACTGACTTAACAAGCTGAAATAACTAGATAGACAGTTGTGTAGTCAGCTGACATAACTAGTTTTTTAACTAGCTAGTGAGATGGCGAGGCAACTGACTTAATGAGTTGAGTTAATTAACTAGCTAGCTGGTCAGCCAGATAACTTAACTAGTTGATTATCGATCTAGGCAGCTGGCCAGCCAGGAGGTTAAGCTAGCTGACTTAACTAGTTATCCATCTGGCTAGCCAGCTAAGTTAACTAGCTCTCTAACTCTATAGCCACCTGACTTAACTAGCTGACGTAATTAGCTAGCAAACTGGCTAGCCAACTGGCTTAATTAGGTCACTACCTAGCTAGTCAGCTAGCTAATCAGCTGACTTAACTAGCTGTCATAACTAGCTGGCCTGGTTTCTAGTCAGTTGGATTAACTAGCTTGCTACATAGTTAGCCAACTGGCTATCCAGCTGAACTAACTAGGTGACTTATCTATCTAGCCAGCTGTCTAGCCAGCTGACAATTAGCAAGCTACCTACCTAGCCAGCCTGCTAGTCAGCTGACTTAATGAGGTGACTTAATTAGCTAGCCCGCTTACTAGACTGCTGACAAAAAATAGCTAGCTACCTAGCTAGGAAGCTGGTTAGCAAACTGATTTAACTAACTGACTTAACATTCTAGCTAACTGACATATCTAGCTGACTTAAGTAGCTAGTTTCCTAGCTTGCTAGCTGACTTAACTAGCTGAAATAGCTAGCAAGCCAGCTGGCTGCCCATCTGATGTAAATAGATTATTAACAAGCTAGCCAGCTGGCTAGAAAAACTGAATTAATGTGCTGACTTAACTAGCTACGCAGCTGAATACTCAGCTGAGTAAAGTAGCTGACTTAACTAGCTGGTCAGCTCTCTAGCCACCTGAATTAGTTGCCTAGATACCCAGCTATCAAGCAGGATAGCCCAGTTGATTTAACTAGCTGACTTAGGGATGTAGCCAGCTGGCTATCCAGCAGACTTAACTAGCTATTTACCTAGCTAGGCTACATAGCCCCTCTGGTTTGACAGCTGAGTTAACTACTTA
>NW_007008434.1:0-324 GCF_000164805.1 Carlito syrichta
CACACACACACACACACACACACACACACACACACGCACAGTGTCAAAAAGATGTATACACACTTTAAGAAAGGAAAAAAAACTGTATTAAAATTGTAATACTCAGTAAGATGAATACAAGTCATGTTTGACTTCTACAATTACAAGAGGTGCTCAAAGTGCTACCATCAGCATTCAGACACTTCTGGTTACCACAGACATCTCTTAAAATGTGTACACATTTTTTTTTGGCCCCTGGTATATATACATGTGTGTGTGTGTGTGTGTGTGTGTGTATGTGTGTGTGTGTGTGTGTGTGGGGAGAGAAAGAAAAAGAGAAAGAGA
>NW_007008435.1:0-344 GCF_000164805.1 Carlito syrichta
AATCAACAAGGAGATCCAGAACCTCAACTTGACCAAATGGACTTAATAGATAACCTACAGAACATTCCACCCAATAACCATGGAATATACACTCTACTCATCAACACATGTAACATAGTCCAAGATCGACCACATCCTTGGTCATAAATCAAGCATAAACAAATTCCATAAGACTGAAATACTACCATGTACCTCCTCAGACTACAGTAGAATAAAAATAAATATCAATACCAACAAAATCCCCCCAAAACACACAAAAACAGGGACACTAAACAACACAATGCTGAACAACTTCTGGGTCAACACAGAAATCAAAACAGAAATTAAAAGATTCTTGGAAACAA
>NW_007008436.1:0-323 GCF_000164805.1 Carlito syrichta
CTCTTACAAGCTTTCCCCAGTCTCCTGAGTAGCCAGAATGAGAGGCACATGCCACCATGCCTGGCACACTTGGATGGAGGGTAGAGATGAGGTCTTACCAAGTTGCCTCAGTGGGCCTCGTCTCACAATCTTGGGCCGGCCGCTGGCCTCTGACTCCAAAAGTGCTGGGATGACAATGTTAAGCTCCCAAACCCAGCCTCGATTCTTCATTGAAAATGAACCAGAAGGCCTGGCGCAGTGGCACATGCCTGAAATCCCAGCAGTCTTGGAGGCTGAGGCTGGAGAATGGCTGGAACCCAGGAGACCAAGGCCAGCCTGGGCCA
>NW_007008437.1:0-321 GCF_000164805.1 Carlito syrichta
CTCTGTGGAAAACAGTGTGGTGATTCCTAAAAGACCTAAAAATCGACCTTCCATATGACCTCACAATCCCCCTCCTGGGAATAAACCTGGAGGAACTCAAATCACTCTAAGAAAAAGATACCTGCACACGCATGTTTATTGCAGCATTATTTACAATAGTAAAAACATGGAACCAACCATCTAAAGGGGACTGAATAAAAAAAAAGTGGTATATATACACGATGGAATATTACGTAGCCACAAACAAGGACAAAATTATGAACTTTGCAACAACTTGAATGGACTTAGAGACTATAATACTGAGTGATCTATCACAGAAAC
>NW_007008438.1:0-484 GCF_000164805.1 Carlito syrichta
GCCAGCCCCTGCTCACCAGCCGGTTAGCCAGCCAGCTGAAATAGCTGCCAACCTACCTGATCAGCCTGCTAACCAGCAGGCTTAACTCGTTAGCGACCTAGCTAGACAGTTGGCTAACCAGCAAACTTAACTAGTTGACTTAAGTAGATCTCCATATGTCTAGAAAGCTGGCTTAACTAGCTAGCCACCTAGCTAGTGAGTCAGTTAGCTAGGTCACTTAACACGCTGACTTATCAAGTCAGTCAGCCGTCTAGCCAGATGACTTAATTAGCTAACTACCTACCTCACAAGGTGGCTACCCAGCTGACATAACTAGCTGACTTAACAAGCTAGCCAGCTGACTAGACAGCAATATTAACCATGTAGCTACCTTGCTGGCCAGTTGGCTAACCAATTGAATTAACTAGCTGACTTAACCAGCTAGACAATTGGCTAGACAGCTGACTCAACTACCTGATTTAACTAGTTAGCCAGCTGGCTAGCC
>NW_007008438.1:2178-2507 GCF_000164805.1 Carlito syrichta
TACATACATAGCCCACTGGCTTGCCAGCGGACTTAACTACCTAACCACATAGCTAACCTGCTGGCCAGTGAGCTGACTTAACATGGTGACTTAACTAGTTAGTCAGCTACCTAAATACCTGACTTAACTAGGTAGCTACCTACCTAGTCAGATGACTTAACTAGATGCTTTAACTAGCTAGCTCCCTTAGTAGCTGCCATATAGCTAGCTGACTTAACTAGCTGACAACTAGCTGGCTAGCTGAGATCTAGCTGAATTAACTCACTAGCTACCTAGATATCCAACTGAATGAACTAGCTGAAATAACTAGCGAGCCACCTGTCTAAGCA
>NW_007008439.1:0-822 GCF_000164805.1 Carlito syrichta
TCTGTTAGAGCCAGCTGGAGCTTTTTTTGGTAGTTTGTGCCAAATGGAAAAGGAGGGAGGGAATGGGTCAACCGCTCCCGAACACATCCTAGTGGTCTCAGCGTCAATGGCACTTCCTGATCCCTAATGCTCAGTGGGCCTCCAAGGCCAGTTACCAACAGTGGGGTTACTCATTGAGTCACCCAGTTAGGAGGAGGAACAATCACTGGCTCACTCATCACAGAAGATAGCCAGTCACAGGCCACGAATCATAGAGAAGGATAAGTCACAGTAGCAGCCAAAATGGAGGAAGCCAAGTCACTAAGACACCCATCACAGAGGAGGGCTAGACAATGGGCAGCCCATAGTCCATGAAGGAAAGTCATTGGGGTACCAACAACAGAAGTGATACAGTCACTGCCACAAAAATTATATGGGATATCCTGTCACCGGGACACTCAGCCAAGAAGATGGCAAGTCACTGGGACAAGCATCATTGAGAAGGACAAGTAATTGAGGCATTTATCACAGAGGACGTCCCATCAGTGGGGCACCCATAATGGAGGGGTTTAGTCGCAGAGGCACCCATTTTGGAGCACGGAAGGCTACTGGGACATCTACCACAGAGGAGGGCTATCCACTAGGAAACCCAGTTTGGAAGAGTGCCAGTCACGAGCATGAATCACAGAGAAGACCCATTCACTGAGGAACCAATAATGAAAGGGCTAGTCGTTGGGGTCACCAATCACAGAGAAGGATCAGTCATTGAGCATTTTTTAGAGAAGGTCAGTCACTGGGGCATCTACACAGAGGATGACCAGTCACTGGGGCATCCATCACAGA
>NW_007008439.1:1547-9444 GCF_000164805.1 Carlito syrichta
CCTTAATGGTACTCCAGAAAACCATAATAAAAAATATGATTATGAAAAAAGGAGAAGGGCCCTGTCATCTATGGTGAGGAGAGTTACTCACTAGGACAACCACGATGGGGAGATAAAGTCACCCATGGCTCACATCACAGGGGAGGCCAGTAACCGGGGACACCCATAACAGTAGAGGGTCACTCAATTAGGCACCAATTGCAGAGGGTGCCAGTCACTGGCAGACCCATTAAAGATGAGCACCAGTCACTGGGGTACAAATCACAGAGGAGAGTCACTGAGCCACCCATAACAGAGAAGGGACAGTCAACAGGACACCTATAACAGAGGAGTTCCTGTCATGGAGAAACCCCTCACAGAGGAGAACCAGTCACTATTACACCAACACAGAATACGACTTGGCCCTGTGGCACCAATAATAAAGGTGGACCAATCACTGGGGCAATCATTATGGAGGAGAACTAGTCACTGGGATAACCATCAGTCAGTGGTGTTTCTATCACTGAGGAGTGTCAGACACTGGGACAGCAATTACAAAGGAGGACATGTCATTGAGATAACCAATGTGAAGGAAGGATAGTTACTGGAACACCCATCAGAGAGATGGGCCTGTCACTAGGGGACCCATTACAGATTAGGTTCCGACACTGGTGTAAAAATCACTGAGAACCACAGTCATTTGGATACTCATATGGAAGAGGGATAGTCACTGTGGCTCACATTATGTAGAAGAGTCAGTCAAGAGGGCAGCAATTACAGAGGTAAGATATACACAGTATTGTCTATCACAGACTAAGTTCAGTAACTGGCTCATTTTCAAAGAGGACAGTCAGTGAGGAATAGATTACAAAGAAGGACAATTCACCATGGCATCCATCACAGATGAGATGGACTTAGTGACCACCCATCACAGAAGTGGGACAGTCACCGCTACAGCTATCACAGAAAAGGTCCATTCACTGGAACACCCATCACAATGGAAGACCAGTCATGTGTGCACCGCTGAGAGAGGAGGAGTAGCCACTGAAGCACCCATAAGAGAGGAGGGCCATCACAGACGTGGTTCAATTACATGGGAAAACCTCATATATGAGGGCAACTTAGTAGTACTCCCACTACAGAGAAGTTCTAGTAATTGTGTCATGCATAACAGATGAAGGTCAGTCACTGAGGCACCTATCACAGAGAAGACCCAGTCATTTGGGCACCCATTTGGAAGGGATCAGTCTGTGGGGCTCCAATCACAGAGGATGGCCAATAACAGGAACAGTCACCATGGAGGAGGAAAAATCAATGTAGTGCCCATTACAGCAGAGAATCAGTCACTGGGGCATTTATCACAGAGGAGGGACAGTCACTGTGACACACATTATAATTGAGGCATCAATCACAGAGGACAGTCAGTCACTAGGACATCTATCAACCCTAGAGCTAGTCACTGAGGAACCTGTTATTTAAGAGGCCCAATAAGTGGGACAATCGTTACAGTGGAAGGCTAGTCACTGGGGCACATATCAAAGAGGAAGATCAGTCACTGGGGCATTCACAATGAAAGAGGGCAATCACTTGAGCACTTGTTATGGAGAAGGCCATCATTGGGTCACCAATCAAAGAGGAGGACCTCTCACTGGTCACCTATCAAAGACAGATCCAGTCACTGGCACACAAATTATAGAGCATGCCCAGTCACTGGAGCATCCATTACAGAAGACTGCTCATAAGGGTATGTATCAGAGGGGAGAGCCAGTCAATGGTACAACCATTACAGAACAGAGCAAGTCACTGTGGCACCCATCACAGAGAAGAGTCAGTCAATAAATCATCTATAACAAAGGAGAGCAAGTCACCTAGGCACACATCGCAGAGGAGATTCAGTCAACAAGATACACATTAGTAGGGACTCAGTCTTTAGGGCTCTGATCATAGAGGAGATCCCTTCAGTGCAACATCCATCAAAGAGGAGGGCTAGTCACTGAGGCACCCATTATGGAGGAGAACCAGTCACTAAATCAGTGATCATAGAAGAAAGCTAGTCATTGAGACACTGATGACAGAGGATCAGTGACTAGTATTTTTTATGGGGGGGCAGCGCAAAATCACAGAAGAGATGCAGTCACGGCTCAACCATCAGAGAAGAGGGCCTGTCAAGGAGATACTCATCACAGAAGAGGAGTAGTCACTGAAGAACCCATCATAGAGGCGGGCCGGTCACTCAGAGACCCATTACAGACAAGAGGAAGTCACTGGGGCACCGTTAAAGAGGAGAGTCAGTCCTTGAGGAACCCTTCACTGAGGTGAACGCATCACAGATGTATTCCTCACAGAGAAGGTCTAGTCACTGGTGCACCCAACACAGAGAAGTATTGTCACTGTAGCACCAATCTCAAAGGCAGGCTAGTCACTAGGACACCCATCACAAAGGACAGCATGTCACTGGGACAGCTGTCATAGTGGAGAGGCAATCACTGGGATCATGAATTATGGAAGAGACCCAGTAACTGGAAGGCCCATCATAAAGGGAGACAGTCAATTGTGCACCCAATTTTGAGATGAGCAAGTCAGGGGGACACCAATTATAATCCCTGTCTATAAAGGACCTATTATAAAGGATGCCCAATTATTGGACTGCCATCACAGAGGATGATCAGTTACTTGAGCTCATATCACAGTGGAGGCTCAGTCAATGGGACATCTATCACAGAGGAGAGACAGACACTGGGTCATCCATCATAGAGGGTGACCTGTCAATGATAAAGCTATCACAAAAGAGGGTCAGTTACTGGGATACCTGAATGGAGACCAAAAGAGGAAAACCATTTTTTTTTTAGTTGGAGTCTCACTCTGTCGCCCAGACTGGAGTGCAGTGGCTGCTCTTGGCCACCGCAGCCTCGACTTGCTGGGCTCCGGAGATCCTTCTGCCTCAGCCTTCCAAGTAGCTGGAACTACAGGTGCGTGCTACCACGCCTGGCTAATTTTTTGATTTATTGTAGAGATGAGGTCTCGCCTGCCCAGGTGGGTTTCGAACCCACAAGCTCAGGCAATCCACTCACCTCAGCCTCCAAAGGCACGGGATTACAGGCTATGCCACTGAGCCCGGCTTGAGAAACCATTTTTTAATTGTGTTCCTAAATGCTAACACAATGATGAGAAAGTAGATGCTATGTTTTGGATAAATGCATACATTAGGTCTGATTAAATTTGCTAACTTTGTCTTTTCAGAAACACAGACTCCTTAAGCATGACCAGTATTTACCCACTGTATATTCAGTGCATGGACAATCAAACTTGCTTACAGTAAAGAGAGTTTACAAGAACTAATCATGCATTATCAAAATTATGCAAATCACAAAACTTGTGATTACAAAAGTTATGCAGATCACAGGATTTGTGATCTCTTAGAGGGGTAGTGAGTGAGGATTCAATCTTCTAGTTGATTTGGTGCCATGAGGGAGTCAATATCCCCCAAAGCTGGCTACTGGGAGTGCGTAGGAGATATGGGAAGTGCACCCTCCATTAGCTCTAAGGAATGCTATTCAGGAATGTGCAGGAGCACTGGGATTCTTACTGTCCTCTTCTCTAGGGACTGTGATAATGTGGGTGGATCCTGTGTCACAGGGTCTCCAAGACATTCACAGATGGTCAATAAGAAAGTAACAGCAGTCATGCCTCCCTGATTGCAACATCTCCAGGGAAAAGGAATTGAGCCTGGGCTCAAGGGGTTACGGGGCCTCACTGATCTAGAGTGTAGGCCTGCTTCCTGACTCTGGGATGTGAACTTTTCTTAAATAAATCTTTTCTTCTTTCACCTCTTTGTGTGTTGCAATTCTCTGCATTACTCAGATCTCTTCTTGCCAGCATGCGCCTCTGGCATTCTGGTTCCACTGCTGCTGTGCCTCCCTTCTGCCATCAACCCATCCACCCTCACCCTATCTGTTCCCTACAATACCCATTACAGAGGAGGGGTCTTATCTGTGACAGAAATCACTGACAATGTCCAGTCCAGTAAGACACCCATTACACCCATTAAAGAGGAGGACTAATCACTGAGGTAAACATTACTGAGGAGGGCCAGTCACTAGGCACCCATCACAAAGGAAGCACAGTCACTAGATCACCCATAAATGAGAGGACCAGCCACTGTGTCACCAATATGTAGGAGGTTAAGACATTGAGACACGGATCACAGAGAAAGGACACTTCACTATGTCACACATCAGAGGAGAGCAATTCACTGGAGCGCCCATTTGGAGAAGGACCAGGTACTGGTCACCCATCATGGAGGTTGGCTAATCACTGGGGTCCCAATTTTGGAGGATGACTATTCCCTAGGGCTACAATTACATATGAGGGCCAGATCCTGGGGCACCAGTCACACAGGAGGGCCAGTCACAAAGGAAAGATAGTCACTGGGACACCCATTATTGAGGAGGCTCATTAAGTGGGACACCCATATCAGAGGAGGACTAATCACAGGGTCAACCATTATGAAGGAAACCAATCACTGGGGCACCAATCAGAATGGAAGCCCAGTCATTGGGATACCCATAATGGA
Source organism: Carlito syrichta (assembly GCF_000164805.1). Classification (NCBI taxonomy): domain Eukaryota; kingdom Metazoa; phylum Chordata; class Mammalia; order Primates; family Tarsiidae; genus Carlito; species Carlito syrichta. The sequence goes on from NW_007008439.1 coordinate 6,100, forward strand.
GGAGGATCAGTCAAAGAGGCACCCTTTATGGAGGAGTAATTGTCACTAAAACAATAATAACAAAGGGGAATCAGTTACTGGGAAACACATCACAGAGGATAGCCAGACATTAGTGCACCCATTACAGAGGAAGAATAGTCAATAGGGCACCCATTATAGATGAGAACCAGTCACTGAGACTGGAATCCAATCAAGTAAGAGGATCAGTCCTTGGGGCACTCATAACAGAGGAGGCCCTGTCATGGACACATTCCTCAAACAGAAGGTCTAGTCACTGAGACACCCACATCAAGGAAGCCTGGACACTGTGGCACCAATAATAAAGGTGGAACAGTCACTGGGGCAATGTTATGAAGATTAGCCAGTCAATTGTACAACCTTTTAAGAAGAGAACTAGTCACCATGGCAACCTATATGGTGGAGGTCCAATCAAAGTAGCATCAATCAGAGAGGAGGTCGGTCACTTGGGCACCCATAATGGAGAAGAGTTAGACACTGGAGCAACCATTATGGAGGATACCCAATAACTAGGTCATCAATCACAAATGAAGTGCTATTTCTTATATACCCATAACAGAGGAAGACCAGTCACTGGGCAACAGATCAAAGAAGAGGGCCAATCCCTTGGGCATCCATTATGGATGAGGCCGAATCACTTGGGCAACTATCATAGAGGAGAGTCGGTCTCTGGGCACCCATCAAAGTGGAGTGTGAGTCATTGGGAAACAAATTATGGAAGAGGTTCAGTTACTGAAATACCAATGAAAGAAGTGGGCTGATCATGACAGCACTCAAGTTTGAGGAGGACTAGTTACTGGGGCACCAATCACAGAGACGTACCAGTCAATGGAGCAGCTATTATGAAGGAGCCCCAAACATTGGAACATCCATCACAGAGAAGGTCTAATAACTGTAACAACCATCATGGAGGGGAACCAGTCACTGAGACACCAATCACAGAGCAGGGCCAGTCACTGGGAAAACTGTCACAGAAGAGGGTCAACCACTGGGGCACACAACACAGGGGAGGGCCAGTACCTGAACTGTCCACCATAGAGAAAGTTCAGTCACTTGGACACCGAATAAGAGGGGCATATTCACTGGGTTTCTGATCACAGTGGAAAGCCAGTCACTTGAACTCCCATCATCAAAAGGAGGGCCAGTAACTGGGGCACCTATTTTGGAGGGGCCCCAGAAACTGGGCACCCATCAGAGAGGAGTGCTAGTCACAGGGTTACACATTTTGGAGCATGACCAGTTACTAGGACCCCCCCCACAGAAGAGAACTAGTCACTGGATTGGCCATCACAAAGGATGGCTAGTCATTGTGGTATCAGTCACAGGGAAGATCCAGATACTGGGGCACTCTTTATGGAGGTGGCCCAGTCACTGACACTTATCAGTGAGGAGGGTTAGTAACTGGGATTCCTATCATATTAATGGCCAGTAGGGGGCACTAAACAAAAGTTAGATACCCAGTCACTGGGGCACACATTATGGAAGAAGACAAATCACTAGGAGGGTCAGTGAATGGCAAACACATTGTGGATTGGCCTCAGTAAGTGGGACACCCATCACAGAGGAGATTTAGTCACTGGGTTAACCACTATGCATGTGGGCCTGTCATAAGACACCTACCACAGAGGAAGGATTGTCACTGGGGCAGCCATAATAGACAGGATTAGTCACTGAGGTGATAACATGGAGGAGTCACTCTGGCACTTATCGCAATTAAGGCCATTCACCAGGGCTTCCATTTTGATTGAGTAGGATCAATCAAAAAGGCATTCATAATGGTTTGGTCAGGAAAGTCACTTGGGCAACAATATCAGGAGGCCCAGTAACAGGAGCTCTGATCACAGAGGAATACCATTCCCTTTAGCACCCATCACAGAGTAGGGCCAGTGAAAAAGGCACAAATCTCAGAGAAGGGTTTGTTGATGTTGCACTAATCATGGATAAGGGTCAGTCACTGAAACATCCTTTACAGAGGAGGGCCTGTCATTGTGACACACACCACACTGGAGTGTCAGTCATTGGAACATCCATCACAAAGGAGGTCACAAAGGAGTAATTGGGACATCCATCACAGAGGATGGTGTCACTGGAGCAACAAATATGGAATAGCACCATTCACTGTGGCATCAATCGCTGTGTAGGCTGAGTCACTAGGACACCATAATTGAAGGGGTCCATTCACTGGAGCAATTATTATGGAGGTGGCTCAACCATCACAGCAAAGAGTCAGTCACACAACCACCAATCCAGAGGAAAACCTGGGTCACCCATCAAAGAAGGACTAGTCACTAGGGCATCCACTATGAATTAGAACCAGTAACTGTGGCACTGATCACAAACCACTCACTTGAACACCCATCATAAAGGAGGGTCAGTCACTAGGCATCCATAACAAAGGTGTGCCAGCAACTGTGAACATATTATAGAAACGTGCAAGTTATTCTGGCACCAAACACAGAAAAGTCTGATAATTGGGGCCCACATCAGAGAGGAAACTCTCTCACTTGTACAACTATCACAGAGGAGATTCAATCACTGGGCCACCCATCTTTAAGGAGAGCTAATCAGTAAGGTACACATCAAAGATAATGGCCAGTCACTGACACACCCATTAGGAGGAGCTCAGTCACTTGGTCTTGGATCACTGGTAACTGGGTAGCCATCACAAAGTAGAAAAAATCTGTGTAGTACCATTCAATGAGGGGGATCACTCATGGGGATTCTTCACTGGGAGACCCATTATAGAGTCCCTGGAGTGTCTATTACATAAGACAGTCAGTCATTAGAACACCATCACAGAAGACATGGATAGCCTGTCACAGAGGTTAGCTAGTCACTGTGATGGTAATTATGGAGGAGGTCAATCTACTGGAGCACTCATCACTAAGGAGATCTAGTCACTAGGACTCCCAATTTAAAAGAAAGTCAGTAACTGGGGCACCAGTCAATGGAGTAGTTGTTATGGAGAGGACTAATCACTGTACATTCATCACAGAGGAGAGCCCGTCAGTGGGAGCATAATGACAGAGTAAGTCCCGTCACTGGGACAGCCTTCACAGAAAAGAATCAGTTATTGGGACCCCCAGCATAGAGGACGGTCAGTCTCTGAAGATCACATTTCAGATTTGGGCCAGTCACTGGTGCTCCAATTAGGTTGAGCTCCACTGAGGCTTCAATCAAAGAGGTGGACCAGGTAGGCCAGTCATGGAGGAGGCAAAATCAGTGTGGTACCCATCACAAAGGAGGCTCATAAACTGGCATTTTTCAGTGTTATGCCAAACACTGGGGCATTTACAAAGAGGATAGTCACCCACTGATAATCTCATC
>NW_007008440.1:0-318 GCF_000164805.1 Carlito syrichta
GGAATCAGTATAAATTGAATGGAGGTGAATGGAATGGAATTGAATGCAGTGGAATGGAATTGAGAAGACAGGAATGGAGTGGATTGGAATGAAATGGAATGGAGTGGAATGGAAAGGAATCGAAAGGAGATGAATGGAATGCAATGGAATGGAATGGAAAGGAATGGAAAATAGAGAAATTGAATGGAATGGAATGGAGAGGAATGGAATGGAATGGAGAGGAATGGAATGCAGGAGAAAGGAATGGAATCGAATTGCATATAATGGAATGAATTGGAAAGGAATGCAAAGGCATGGAAGGGAGAAGAATGGAATGGA
>NW_007008441.1:0-318 GCF_000164805.1 Carlito syrichta
AGTCTGAAATATTTCTAATTTATATTTGCCAATATTTACATATAAAGAAGTTTTTTATTTGTAAATATCTTATACATGTGTACCTGTATTGCATATTATTTATGTGTGTGTGCAAACATTTTAAGGTTTACATATGCATATACTTTCATCATTACCATATACCTTTTCATGAAATACACTTTTGGTAAATGCGTTTAACAGCACTCATAAGAGGGGTTACTGCAAGCTATCTTTGTTTCAAGTGAAAGTATTATTTATTTTTTATATCAAGTCTCCTTTTACTCCTTCTCACTCAAAAATATTTCTGTATTTGAAAAT
>NW_007008442.1:0-317 GCF_000164805.1 Carlito syrichta
AGATAAAATCATTTTGTGGGAAACGATAAAGTAGAAGGAAACATAACCCTAAACAGAAGAGAGAACCAAATACAGAGCAGTTTTTTTCCTCGATTGTTTCAGAGAAGCTCTCAGGCTTGGGTCAAAAGTTAGAAGAAATAAGATGTCAAATGAAAAAACAACTTTTACAAAATGCGTTCAGAACAGCAGAGCAGTTGTGCATCTGCTCCCCTGTGTATGAAGAGTGGATGAAGTTCCCCAAATAAGTCATAATAACTGCTCTCTAGAAAAGGATTTAAGAGTGCTTCTTCTGCGAGTGTTAACAACTGAGACACAAG
>NW_007008443.1:0-316 GCF_000164805.1 Carlito syrichta
CTAGCTACCTAGCTAGCCAGTTGACTTAAGTAGTTAACTAACTAGCTAGATACCTAGCTAACCAGCTGACTTAAATAGTTAGCTAGCAATGTAGATAACCAGGTGACTTAAATAGTTAGCTTCCTAGCTAGCTAGCTGAACTAACCAGCTAGCTAACATGTAAGCTTACTCGTTAGCTAACGTCCGAACTAGTTCACTTAATCAACTGACTTAACTCGTTAGCTAACCAGTTACCTAGATGACTCAACCAGCTGACAACTCATTAGCTAACTAGCTAGCTAGCTGACTCTACCTGCTGACTCAACCCGTTAGCTAA
>NW_007008444.1:0-315 GCF_000164805.1 Carlito syrichta
AGGTCGGTTCACTCGCCTGCCTACTGGTTAACTCCTCAAAGCAGTCAGCATACTCGCCAGTCAACTAAAGTCAGCTGTCAAGTCAGCTCACTCGCCAGCGGAGCAGTTAAGTCAGCTGATCAGTCGGCTCACTCGCTGGCCATCTAGTTAAGTCAGCTGACCTGTCAGCTCACTTGCCGGACAATTAGGAATGTCAGCTCACCTCTTGCCACACTCACCAGCTGACTAGTTAAGTCAGCTAATTGGTCGACCACCTAGCCAGCCAACTAGTAAAGTCAGCTAAACCTTCAGCTGACTAGTCCCATAACTTGTGAG
>NW_007008445.1:0-849 GCF_000164805.1 Carlito syrichta
TGATAATTAAAAGGAAATCCCGTTCTAGGAGATCTAATTTTCCGGAATCTACAGGGCCTCATGATAATGTTTAATCAGCAATCTGGGCTTTTGTATTTCTACATTTTCAGAGCTACTTGCTCCGTGGATACACTAAATCTGTCATTAGAGATCCTCAGGATCGTTCTGGTTCTCTTGTTAGTTGTAATCAAGGATTTGACCCTAGAAATCCTTTTGTTTCCTGGTTCCATCTACGACGACAATCATATTCCCCAGAATCAGAAGACATATTGGTACAAAATTCCTCGATTCCGGTTACCTCAATGTACAGAAAATTCTTGTGGGTGAACAGGTAGGAATTAGGGTTTTGGGTTTGGAATATTCCACATATTTAGGAGGTCATGTGAAGGGGAACCGGTAATTTTAGATTGCAGGTCCCAAAGAACATTATGCACGTCTTTCTCATGATATTCACAAAACTGGAATTCTCGGTCACTAGGAACTGTCTCGGCATCCTGCAGAGTGAAGCAGGAAGCTGGTTAATGGAGATCGTCATGTACAGGAAGCTACACGTCATATTGGTAAGAAAGTATAAGGAATCTTCCTTATATGAGTCCTCCGTCCCAAAACTACAGCCCGTCTTCCTAAGCGGTAACCACGAATCAGATTTTTCAAGTAGGAATCTGGATAATTGGAGTCTTCACATACAGGAAACTTCACTGCCTATTGCTAAGTAAGAATAAGGAATCTGCCTTACTTGGCTCCTCAATCCCAAAAAAATTTAAGGTCATCTTGCTATGGGTTAAACACGAATCATGGTGTTTTTGAGCATGAATCTGGAAAATGGAGTCCTTATTTACAGGCAACTCC
>NW_007008446.1:0-340 GCF_000164805.1 Carlito syrichta
CCTGCCAGCTGACTTAACTCACTGACTTAATTAGCTAGCAAGCGGACTTAACTAGCTGACTTAACCAGCTAGCGACCAAGGTAGTCAGTGTGCTTAACTAGCTAGTGCAACTACCTAGCTATCTCTCTAGCTAGCCAACTGACTTAACTAGCTGATTTAACTAGCTAGCTAGCCGACATAACTAGCTGTCTTATGTAGCTTCCTTCCTAGCTAGCCACCTGACTTAACTAACTGAAATAACTAACTAGCCAAATGGCTACCACATGACTTAATTACCTTTTAACTAGCTAACCAGCTGGATAGCCAACCGACTTAATGAGTTGACTTATCTAGTTAGGCA
>NW_007008447.1:0-310 GCF_000164805.1 Carlito syrichta
CCATCCTGCTGAGTTAGCCCATTAGCTAGCTAGTTGCTAGCTGTATTAAACAGTTGAATTGATTAGAAAGCTGACTTAACTAGCTGACTTAGCTGACTTAACTACTTAGCTAGATAACTGGCTGACTTAACTAGTTAGCTACCTGATAACTAGCTGAAATAAATAGCTAGCTAGCTATATAACTAGCTGAATAACGAGCAGACTTAACTAATTAGCTAACTAGTTAGGTAGCAGACTTAAGCAACTGACTTAGTTAGCTAACTAGTGAGCTAGCTGACTCAGCTAGCTAGTTATTTAGTTGGCTGACTTA
>NW_007008448.1:0-342 GCF_000164805.1 Carlito syrichta
AGCAATAGACAGTGCAGTTTCCTGTATATGAGGACTCCCATTATCTAGATTCCTACTCCCAAAATCTGATTGGAGGTTATCTCTTCGCAAGACGCTCTGCAGATTTTTGGGATGGAAGCCTCATGTAAACAGGATTCCTTATTCTTCCGTAGCAACAGGCCGTGTAGTGTTCTGTATATGAGGACTCTCATTAGTGGAATTCCTGCTTCGTACTAAGCAAGAAGCTGAGACATTTTGTGGTGACCTAGAATTCCAGTTGCCTGGATACCAAGAGAAAGACTCCCATAAAGTTCTTGTGGAATTGGAAACCAAGACTCCTGTTTTCCTTTCCAAAAGACAACC
>NW_007008448.1:1942-2723 GCF_000164805.1 Carlito syrichta
CGATTCTTGGTTCCCCTTCACAAGACCCTCCCTAAAATGTGGAGTCTTCAAAACACATCCCAATTCCGACCTGCCTGCCCACAAGAATTTTCTGTAGTTTGAGGTCACCTGAATCAAGGGATTTTGTACCAATATGCCTTTTGATTCTGGGAAACATGATTATGGTCGTAGATGTTCCTAGGACAGAAAAGTATTTGATGGACAGATCCTTGCTTACAACTAACAAGATGAAAAGAAAGTTCCTGTGGATCTGTAATGACAGATTTAGTGTATCCACGGAGAAATTAGCTCTGAAAAATGTAGGGACCCAGAAGCTCAGATTGCTAATTAAACCTTTTCAAGAGGCCCTGTAAATTTCGGTTAATGAGAACTCCTACAACCGGATTTCTTTTTCGTTCTCAGCAAGATGCCCTGATGTTCCCTATTCATGTGGATTCCAAACTCTGTATACAAAAAGACAGATGCCCTGAATTTTCCTAGGGACGTGGAATCCATGATTCCTGGTTACCTTTAAAAATACTTACTAAATATTTGGCAATAACGAAACCCTTGTCCCCTCTCAAAATAAAAATTGAAACGGAAGGGGAAGGATTACAGGGTTCACCTTAAGACCAGAGTTACATTCACACATGGCAAGAAGATTCCTTTTGTTCTGAAATCTGGCCTTAGTTGTTCCGAGGAATCTAATGTACTTGGAATGTCCGGTACACGTTTAGAACTTTCAAAAGTTTCAGGATGTTGCTGGAGTCCTGAAATGACCGATTCGTAACATCCGCATGAT
>NW_007008449.1:0-306 GCF_000164805.1 Carlito syrichta
AGCTACTGAGATAAGCTGCTAGATATTCAGCAGTCTTAAGTGACTTTAGTTAGCAAACAGACTAGCCAGCTGACTTAACTAGCTGACTTAACCAGATAGTCAGCTGGATAGCCAACTCCCTTAACTAGGTTTCTTAACTAGCTAGCCAGCTCTCTTTCCAGCTGAATTAACTATCAAGATACCTAGCTAGCCAGCTGGCTTGCCACCTGACTTAACTAAGTTACTTAACTAGCTAGACAGCTGACTATGCAGCTGACTTAACTAGCTAGCTCCCCAGCTAGCCAGCTGTCTAGTCAGCTGACTTAA
>NW_007008450.1:0-306 GCF_000164805.1 Carlito syrichta
GAAAAGGGAGAAAAGAGAGAGGAGAAAGAGAGAGAGAGAGAGAGAGAGAGAGAGAGAGAAGAGAAGAAAAAGAGAGACAAAAGAGAGAGGAGAAAAAGACAAAGAGGAGGAGAGAGACTGGGAATAATCCCCATTTTTCACATGAGGAAACCGAAGCTTGGAAAAGGTCCCACCACTAGCCACTGACAGACCCGGATTCAAATGCAGATACCAGTTACAGGACAATGCTCTCAACCACAGTTTTCGACACAATGTCTCTTAAACTCTTTCAGACTGAGTCAGAAATGTAAATTATGTTACATACAA
>NW_007008451.1:0-449 GCF_000164805.1 Carlito syrichta
AGAGAATATTCCATAAACACCTATTGACCCTAGATGACATGAAAGTACTCAAAAAAGACCCCTTGACTCTAGTTCACGTGAGAGTACTCAGTAAACACCTGGTGACCCTAGTTCATGCTAGAGTACTCAATAAACACCTGCTGACCCTGGTTCACATGAGAGCACTCAATAAACACCTGTTGATCCTAGATCACATTGAGAGTACTCAATAAATGCCTGCTGACCCTCAACCATGTCCAAGTACACTTGTTGACCCTAGATAACATCCAAGTACTCAATAAACACCTGATGATTCTAGGTCACGTGAGAGTACTCAGTAAAGACTGGTTGACCCTAGACCACACTTGCACTGCACCAAACTGAAGCAGGATGGGGACTGGCAGCGCTTGTGAATCATTTCCAGTCCTCAGACATGCCATAGCCTGATGCTGAGCAGCTTAGATATTAGG
>NW_007008452.1:0-533 GCF_000164805.1 Carlito syrichta
CATTCCTTTCCATTCCACTCCTGTCCATTTCATTTCATTCCATTCCACTCCATTCCTCCACATACAATTCCTGTCCCTTCCATTCCATTCCTGTCCCTTCCATTCCATTCCTCTCCATTCCATTCCATTTCATTTCTCCATTCCTTTCCATTACGTCTGCCTCCATTCCATTTCTCTCCATTCCTTTCTATTCCATTCCATTCCATTCCATTCCATTGCTCTCTCTTCCATTCCTCTGCATTCCATTCCTTTCCATTGCCCTTCATTCCATTCATTTCCATTCCATTCCATTCTTTCCATTCAATTCCATTTCACTCCATTCCATTCCTTTCCTTTCCGTTCCATTTCTCTCCATTCCATGTCTCTCCATTCCATTCCATTCCAGTTCATTCCACTCATTTACATTCCATTCCTCTCCATTCCATTCAATTCCAATCCATTCAATTCCTTTCACTTCCATTACACACCTTTCATTTCCAATCCATTCCATTCCATTGAATTTTAATCCATTCCTCTCCATTCCATTGCATTAC
>NW_007008453.1:0-1197 GCF_000164805.1 Carlito syrichta
GACTGACATATTCTGTAAACTTTTTTCATCGTAAGCTAATTGATTTATACCAAGTTAAACAATTCTATAGAATCTTAAGTATTTACTTTACAAACGAAAGTGGCCCATCCCAGAATTGGAATTTGGTCCAGTCCAAAGATCACAGTGGGCTACCTGCATGTAACTCAGCCACATTCTTTCAACAAAATGGCTGTCTTCTAAAACTATATTATACAATTTACTCCTTCAATAAATCCTAAGATCATGACCCAGAAACCTGTGACCAATACTAAGGCTCGTAGATGTGACACAAGTTTGAATTATAAGTTGTGTGAAAGCCAAAACTGAAGTTTGAGGAAGAATGGGAGCAATGAGCTTCTAAAGTTAGCTTGTGTTCATCCTGGTCTCAGAGTTTTTATGTTTTGAGCTCAAAGGAGTTAAATCTGGTTAGTGCTGAGTAAAAAGGGGGAGGAAATGGGGTCAATAGCTCCTAAACGCATCCTAGTGGTCTCAGGGTCAACGGCCCTTCCTGATCCCTAACACTCAGTGGGCCTCCGTGGCCGGCTCCCAACAGTTTCTTTCTTTCTTTCTTTCTTTCTTGCTTTCTTTCTTGCTTTCTTGCTTGCTTGCTTTCTTGCTTGCTTGCTTTCTTGCTTGCTTTTCTTTCTTCTCTAGGTTGTCCAGGCTGCTCTCAAACTGCCCAACTCAGGCCACCTTCTTGGCCTTGGTCTCCCAATTTGCTGCAATTCCAGGCTCTCCATTTGGTAGACATCCTAGTCTTGCTGCCAGGTCTTGAACTCTGGGTCGGAGGTGATCCAACGGCCGAAGCCTGCCCTCACCCAAGGTTTTCTGGGTGTTACGTGAGTTGCCCAGTCGTCTCCAACCCCGACAAGTTTCCGGTCACCCTGTCTGCCACTTTCAGGTGTGGGGAGGGCCCCTTCCTCTCCCAAACTCTCCATCATCCCAAGCTCATGCAGACCTTTCCCTGGGGAGCCATGGATGCCCATCGTGACACACGTTGGAGGCATCTTTTTTGTCACCATAAACTCTGTTGCCCAGGCTTAAGCATGGCAGCACAATCGGGGCCTTGACCTGTGGGATTCAGTCAGTCCTACAGCCTTGGCCTCCAAGCAGCCTGGACTCTGGGACCCAGCTCGCCTGACTCAATTTGGGGGCCCTATCACCGAGATGAGTTCTGACCACCTTGCACAAGCTGTT
>NW_007008454.1:0-314 GCF_000164805.1 Carlito syrichta
CTAGAATTCCAGTTGCTTGGATATCAAGAGAAAGACTCCCATAAAATTCTTGAGGAATTGGAACCCAAGATTCCTGGGCCATTTTCAAAAACCACACTAAAAATGTGGTGACATAGAAGCCCATATTGCTGATTAAACTTTATCAAGAGACTTTGTAGATTTAGGCGAAAGAGAACTACAAGAACCAGATTCCATTTCAGTTCTCAGCAAGATGCCTTAAATTCCCTGTCCATGTGGATTCCAGAACTCTGTGTTCAAAAATGCAGATGCCCAGATGTTTCCTAGGGACGTGGAATCCATGAATCCTGGTTACA
>NW_007008455.1:0-805 GCF_000164805.1 Carlito syrichta
ATCTCAGTACCTGACTAACCTGCTGGTCAGTGAGTTGACTTAACTAGGTGATGTAACTTGCTAGCCAAATGGCTAGCCAGATGACTAAACTAGCTAACGACCATGCTAGGCTGCTGGTTAGCCAGCTGACTTAACTAATTGACTTAATTTTCTCACCAGCTGACTTAACTAGCTGACTTAACCAGCTATATAGGTGGCAAGCCCCCTGACTAACTACCTTGGCATCTAGTTAGCCAGCTGGCTAGCCAGTTGAATTAACTAGTTGACTTAACTAGTTAGCCAGCTGGCTAGCCACCTGATGTAACTAGCTCTCTAACTATCTAACCAGCTGGCGAGTCAGCTGATATAACCAGCTGAATGAAGTAGCTAGACATCTGGCTAGCCAACTGACATAACTAGCTCTCTACCTAGCTGGCCAGCTGGCTAGCCAACTGACTTAACTAGCTGACTTAAACAGTTGGCCTGCTTGCTAGTCTTCTGAATTAACTAGCTTGCTATATAGCTAGCTACCTGCCTAGCCAGCTGTCTTAATTAGGTTACTTAACTAGCTGGCCAGCTGTCTAGCCAGCTGACTTAAGTAGAAAGCTACCTAACTAGCCAGCTGGATAGCCAGCTGACGTATCTAGGTCACTTAACTATCTAGCCAGTAAGGCAAGACAGCTGACTTATCTATCTACCTACATAGCTAGCTAACTGTCTAGCCAGCTGACTTAACTAGGTGACATAGGTAGTTAGCCAGCTGGCTTACAGGCTGACCTACTGCCTACCTACCTAGCTAGCCAGCTGGATAGCCAGCTGACTTAAA
>NW_007008456.1:0-432 GCF_000164805.1 Carlito syrichta
GGAATAAGATGGAATGAAAAAGAATGAAATGCAGATTAATGAAATGGAATGGAGTGGAACGGAAAGGAAAAATATAGCAAAATGGAATGGAGAAGAATAGAAAGGAGTGAAATGAAGAGGAATAGAAAGGAAAGGAAGAGAATGGAATGGCATGACATGGTTTGGAGAGGAATAGAATGGAAAGAAATGGAAAGGAGATGGATGGAATGGAATCGAATGGAATAGTATTGAGAGGAATGAATGGAAAGGAATGGAATGGAATAGAGAGGAATGCATTGAAATGGAGATAAATGAATGGAAAGGAGTGGAATGGAACCGAATGAAATGGAAAGGAATGGAGAGGAATGGAATGGAATGGAAAGGAATGAAGTAGAATTGAAAGAAGAGGAATAGAACGGAGAGGAATGGAATGGTAGGGATTGGAATTGAATG
>NW_007008457.1:0-345 GCF_000164805.1 Carlito syrichta
TCCATTCCATTACATTGCAATCGTCTCCATTCCATTCCTCTCCATATGTCTCCATTACACTTCTTTCCATTCCTTTCCATTCCATTCCTCTCCATTCCATTCCATTCCATTCCATTCCTCGCTATTCCATTCCTTCGATTTCATTCCAATCCGTTTCATTCCTCACCTTTTCATTCCATTTCTCTCCATTAGTTTCCACTGCATTTCATTCTATTTCTCTCCATTCCATTTCATTCCATTCTAATCCATACTACTCCACTCCATTCCCTTCCTCTACATTCCTACTCCATTCCTGTCCATTCCATTCCTCTCCATTCCATTCCATTTTTCTCCCTTCCATTCCAC
>NW_007008458.1:0-319 GCF_000164805.1 Carlito syrichta
CTGCGGTGGCCGGGAGCGGCCGCTGCACTCCAGTCTGGACGACAGAGTGAGACTCCAACTCAAAAAATAAAAAAATAAAAAAATAAAAAAATAAAAAATAAATAATAATTACTTTTACCTTCTTTCATTTTACTCTAGGCTTATTTGTTCTTCTCTTTCTGATTCTTAAGGTGAAGACTTAGTTTTTTGATTGTAGATCATATTTCTTTTCCAATATCTGCATTAATGCTATAAAGTTACGTCTAAGCACTGTTTTAGCTATATGTCACAAGTGTTAATATATTATATTTTTATTTCTGCTTAGTTCAATATATATATA
>NW_007008459.1:0-324 GCF_000164805.1 Carlito syrichta
CAGATCCGAGGAAGCCCAGACACTGAAGCACTCATCACATAGCCAGTTACTGAGGAATCCCTCAGAGGTGGGTCAATAAATGGGACAACTATAAAAGAAGAAGATCAGTCATGGGGAACGAATCACAGCAAGGAGCCAGACACAGGTGCAATCATCACAAAGGAGGTGCTGCCTTGGGACAAATTTTGGAGGAAGGTGGTCTCCTAACATGACAGATGAGGGCCAATCACTGTGGTGTCCATCACACAGAAGGAACATTCACTAAGGCGCCCATCACAGAGTAGCAGTCACTGGGGCACCCATCATTAAGCAGGGCCAGTCATT
>NW_007008460.1:0-390 GCF_000164805.1 Carlito syrichta
ATTCTCTTCTATTCCTTTCCTATCCTTCCTTCGCCATTCAAATCTAATCCTGTCAATTCCCTTCCTCTCCATTTCATTTCATTCCTTTCCATTCCATTCCATTCCTCTCTATTCCTTTCCAATCCATTCGGCTCCATTCCATTCCTATCCATTCCATTCCTCTCCTTTTCAATGCATTCCACTCTACTCCATTCCATTTATTTCCATTCATTCCTCTCAATACCATTCCATTCAATTCCATTCTATTCCTTCTTTCCATTACTCTCAATTCCATTTCTCTCCATTCCATTTCTTTCCATCCTATTCCTCTCCCAACCATTCCATTCCAATCTTTTCCTTTCCATTACTCTTCATTTCACTCCGTTCCATTCCTCTCCATTCCATTTCACT
>NW_007008461.1:0-392 GCF_000164805.1 Carlito syrichta
TACCCATCACAGAAGAAGCTAATCACTGTTGCACCCATCCCAGAAGAGAGAGAGTAACTGGGACACACATCACAGTGGAGATCCAGTCACTGGGGTCCCACTCATAGAAAAGGCACAGTCACTGGGACACCTATGTTGAATAAATCAGTCACTAAGTCACCCATTATGGAGAAGGTCCAGTCATTGGACATCAATCACAGAGGAATCATGGTCACATGGATAATAATATGAAGGAGGGCCTTTTGCTGGGGTACCCATCGCAGAGGAATATGAATCAATGATGCACACAATTTGGAGGATGCCCTGTCACAGTTCACCCATCACAGAAGTGGACTAGTCACTTAGGGCCCAGTTTTGGTGGAGAGCTAGTCACTTGCACAACCTTCACAGAA
>NW_007008462.1:0-365 GCF_000164805.1 Carlito syrichta
CTGGGGTAGGGTGAGGAGGCCCAGATGCTCAGGGGAGGCGACCCTGGCTGGCAGACCTGGGCAGCTCCCCAAGCATCTTCCCACACATCATATTCACGCATGGTGCTCTGGAAGGTTCTGGAACAGTGTGGCCCAAAGTGGGGGTGTGGAGAGGAGCCTCAGTGCCCCCAGCCTCCCAGGCCCGGCACCCCCACTGGAGACAGTCAAACCAGAATCCGCTCCTGAAGAGGTGGGCTCGGTGCCTGCTGCCTTTCGTCTGAGTGGGCCACATGATTGCGCTGACCAGTGGGGGTTGGTGGAGTCACTCGGCGACAGTTCCGGGGTGGCCCTTAGCTGGCCTGGCAGCCCTGCCTCCTGCCTCTTGG
>NW_007008463.1:0-348 GCF_000164805.1 Carlito syrichta
CCAGTTAATGTGGAGGTCAGTTGTTAGGGATTGTACCACTCATAAGGTAAATTCGGGTCCGTTATCAGATTGGAGAGATAAAAGGACACCAAACCTAGGAATTATGTGATTGGCAAGGATGGACCCTACGGTTGCTGCTCATTTGTGGTGGGGTATGCCTCTACCCATCCAGAAAATGTGTCGACCAAGACGAGGAGGTATTTGATGTTGCGAGCCGAGGGCATGACAGTAAAGTCAACCTGCCAGTCTGTACCCGGAAGCTGGCCCTGGGCCTGATGTGTGGGAAAGGTTCCCGGTTTTAAGGGGATATGGGGATTAGTTCGCTGGCAGATAGAACATTGAGAGGTA
>NW_007008464.1:0-1003 GCF_000164805.1 Carlito syrichta
ATGAACCTTACGATTCTCAAACTTCCATTTGTCCTCTTTTTTTGACAGGGGCCAAGCGTTTTGCAGTTGCCAAATGTTTAGTAACTATTTTTAAAAGTAACCAGGAACCACGGATTCCCCGTCCTTAGGAAACTTGTGGGTATCTCTCTTTTTGTAAACATAGTTTTGGAATACACATTGACAGTGAAATCCAAGGTGTTGTGCTGAGAATGAAAGAGAATCTGGGATCTTGGTGTTCTCATTCAACGAAGTCTACAGGGCCTCTAGATAAGGTTTAATCAGAAATCTGGGCTACTAGGTCCCCATATTGTTAGGGTGTTGTCGGTGACCTGCACTGACCGAGGGGGGTTAGGACCGCATCGGTGAGTCAGAACGGAGAGAAGAAACCACACGGAGGCAGCTCTTTTGGGAAACAGTCTGGCCAAGACTGAAGCCAATTTTATTTTAAACTTTTTTCAACTTATATACCATTTTTTATAATCTCCAGCAGTGTGACAATTACTTGCTGGGGGCGTACAAGTTCATTGATGTGTAATGCGCTTTACAAATCATGTACCATCACAAGACTTTTAAGTTCCCAGTGAACAATTACAATTCTATGATGTATGAATCACAGGTGCACAATTTTAATACAGATTGTTCAAAATGCTTTTTACAATGTTCAATAAATCATTTATATTATACTCTGTGTTCTAAACCCTGATTTAAAAACTTTCCAAGTTAACTCTAAGTTCAATCCAAATTTACTAATTTTTAATATTTTTGACGATTAATATTATCAACTTAACACTATACTATAATCTATAAGTTTAAATAAATGACTTAATTTTATTACTTTAATTTGATATTATTTATTTTTATAATTTTTATAACCAACTACATTTCTATACTGTCCTATGATTGTATATTAATTATCTATGAACTTATCCTTAACCTAAAATTTTATCACAACTTCTATAAATTTTAAATATCTAAACTATTGTCTTTTATACTTTATTAATTA
>NW_007008465.1:0-363 GCF_000164805.1 Carlito syrichta
CTCCTTTTAAACCCAGCCAGAATCTTGTTTCAGGCTCTGGCTACTCTAAATCCAGCCACCTTGCTACCCGACCCGGATGGGGAAGGCCCCCTGCATGACTGCCAGGACATCCTGGCACAGGTCCACGGAATATGGGAAGACCTCCAGGACCAACCCCTAACCAATGCCGAAAAAACCTGGTACACAGACGACAGCAGCTTCGTGCGGGTCGGAACCAGGTATGCTGGGGCAGCAGTGACTACAGAGACTGAGACCTTATGGGCAGCACCACTTGTGGCTGGAACCTCAGTGCAGCAAGCTAAGCTCATTGCCCTCACTAAAGCCCTAGTCATGGGAAAAGGGCAGAGAATAAATGTTTATACT
>NW_007008466.1:0-305 GCF_000164805.1 Carlito syrichta
AGAAGACATTCTCACTCAGGCAGTCAATAGACATATGAAAATTGCTCAGCTTCACTAATCGTCAGAGAAATGCAAATCAAAACCACATTGAGATTCTACCTAACCCCAGTATACCTAATACTGAATTGTACCCCACACCTTTAAAATACTAACCCCAGTAAGTATCGCCATCATTAATAAAACAAACAAGAACAGATGCTGGCATGGATGCAGAGAAAAAAGAACACTTCTACACTGCTGGTGGTAATGAAAACTAGTGCAACCTCTTTGGAAGACAGTGTGGCAATTTCTGAAAGAACTAGAAA
>NW_007008467.1:0-447 GCF_000164805.1 Carlito syrichta
CCTGAGTTCCCAGGGGGTGACCAGGTCAGGCACCTTGGTGAGACGTCCTCTCAACCCTCCATCCCAAATGAGCCAGGTGTGGTGTTGTGTGCCCATTGTTCCGGCTCATGAGAATGCTGGGTAAGGCTCACCGGAGTCTGTCAGGGCGAGACTGCAGTGGCCGGGAGCGAGCCACAACTCTTCAGCCAGGGTGATGGAGTGAGACTCTGAGTCAAATAAAAAGAGGAAAAAAGAAAAAAAAAATAAGAGCATTAATTTGGGTATGAAGTTGGGATCACCATGAACAGAAAGAAATCATTTGGGAAGGAGGCACCAGCCTTGGGCCTAGAGTTCCCGAAAGATGGTACATTGGCAGACAATTGGGCTGTGGTTTTGGGAGGCCAAGCCAGGGAACCGCTGGAGCCTGGGAGTTCGAGACCAGCCTGGGCCACGTAGCAAGACCCCATC
>NW_007008468.1:0-374 GCF_000164805.1 Carlito syrichta
GGAATGGAATGGGGAGGAAAGGAATGGAGAAGAATCTAATGGAGTAAAATGGAATGAAAGAAATAGATTGGAATTGAAGGGAGAGAAAAGAGTGGAATGGAGAGTAATGGAATAGAAAAAAATGGAATGGAGAGGAATGAAATGGAGAAGAATGGAATGGAAAGGAATGGGTGGATTGAAAGGAATGGTGTGGAATTGAATGGAGATGAATGGAAGGTAAAATAGAGGAATCGAATGGCAAGGAATGGAAAGGAATGGAAAGAGATGGAGTTGAATTTAGAGGAATGGAATGGAGAAGAAAGCAATGGAATGGAGAATAACGGAATGGAAAGGAATGGAGAGGAGTGGATTCCAATGGAATGTAATGGAGAGGA
>NW_007008469.1:0-332 GCF_000164805.1 Carlito syrichta
GTGAAATAATATGGAGATTAAAGGAATGGAAAGGAATGGAATGGAGAGGAATACAATAGAAAGGAATGGAACCTAGCAAATAGAATGGATTGTATTGGAATGAAAAGGAATTGCAGGGGGAGGAATTGAAGGGAAATTAGACGATTCGAATGGTAAGAATCGAAAGGAATGGAAAGAGATGGAATGGAATTTGGAGGAATGTGATGAAAAGGAATGGAACGAAGTGGAATGGATTGGAATTGAATGGAATGGTATGAAATCGAATGGAGAGAAACGGATTGGGTGGTGTGGAATAAAATGGAATGGAGAAGAAGTAATTGGTGATGAATTAA
>NW_007008470.1:0-836 GCF_000164805.1 Carlito syrichta
CAGGTAGCCCACTGTGATCTTTGGACTGAATCAAATTTCAATTCTGGGGTGGGCCACTTTCGTTTGTAAAGTAAATACTTAAGATTCTATAGAATTGTTTAACTTGGTATAAATCAATTAGCTTAGGATGAAAAAAGTTTACAGAATATGTCAGTCACGGATTAGGTTATACATTGTTATGGGATTTTAAGATTATCATATAAAAATGGTTTAAAGACAATCATTCATTAAGTTTTCATGGATTAAGGTTTCTAGTGGGTGGGGGACGCCCCTCCCACATCTGACTTTGTGTATAAAAGACCCGTTGTAATTCCCAATAACACACATCACTTCTGCACTAGACCAGAGTCCAGTCTCTTTCTTTCTCTCTCTCTCTCTTTTCTTCCCCCCAATCGCCAATGCCGTCTCCACCTTTGGGGTACCCTGAAGCTGGCTGGAGCTGGTCCCTGGCAAGAAACAAACAAACAAACAAACAAACAAAGAAGAAACAAAGGAAAGAAGGAAGGAAGGAAGGAAGGAAGGAAGGAAGGAAGGAAGGAAGGAAGGAAAGAAAGAAAGAAAGAAAGAAAAAAAGAAAGAAAGAAAGAAAGAAAGAAAGAAAGAAAGAAAGAAAGAAAGAAAGAAAGAAAGAAAGAGAATCCATTCTACTGGAAAGCTTCTTTCCTCAGTCTCCCATGCTTCCCCTATATGTGAGTCTCCCCCAAACTTAGTACCTTCCAGCCCCAATCCCCCCAATGGCTGATGCTCTTTGGTGTGGGAGATCCCGAGCTTTCCTGTTCGTGTTCATGCTGACTCTCCTCTCTGAGGTGAGAAAAGTACCCGAGGCAGGCTGACCC
>NW_007008471.1:0-424 GCF_000164805.1 Carlito syrichta
GGCTGAGCCACCGAGCCCAACAAGACTCATTCTTAAAAGAGACCAGTAACAGGGAGGGAGGTGGCTGGGGGGTTCTTGCATGCCCTAGAGGGCAGGGAGGGCTTTGTGCAGTGACTCTGCAGGGCACCCTTGCTCAGTGTCCCTCAGCTTGGAGGCAGCCGTGGCATTTCTCTTGGACTGCAGAGGTCTAGGGGACTAGGGTGCAGGGCTTGACCAGGTATCTTGCAGCTGGACTTGTGTCATGGACTTGTGGGGGCCACAGGGGAGGTGGCACGCACTGGGGCAGAAAACAGAAAGGCTGCTGGGTCATGGGGTCTGGGTGGAGCATCCAGTGCCCCTGCCCACCCTCTCCAGGTCACTCAGTCCCAAGCTCCCTAGTCTGGCCAAGCCACCTTCTCACTGTTGTGTGGTCCATTCCACTCCA
>NW_007008473.1:0-742 GCF_000164805.1 Carlito syrichta
TCCAAATAGGAAAAGAGGAAGTCAAGTGATCTCTCTTTGCAGATGATATCATTGTGTACCTTGAAAACCCAAGAGAATCTGTCAAATACCTCCTTACACTGATAAAGGCCTTTGGCAAAGTCTCAGGATACCAAATAAATGTGCAAAAGACAATTGCATTTCTTTACACCATTAATAAGCAAACAGAAACCCAAATAAAAAGCACAATTTCATTCACAATACCCACAAAAAAAATGAAATGTCTTGGAATCTTCCTAACCAGAGACCTGAAAGACCTTTACAATGAAAACTACAAAACACTGCTCAAAGAAATCAAAGCTGACACGAACAAGTGGAAAAATATCCCATGCTCATGGATCAGAAGAATCAATATTGTGAAGATGTCCATCTTACCTAAGGAAATCTACAAATTCAATGCAATACCCATTAAATTACCAACAACATTCTTCTCAGACCTAGAAAAAACAACACAGGAATTCATATGGAAACACAAACGTCCAAGAATAGCCAGAACAATCCTCAGCAAAAAAAAAAAAAAACAACAAAGCAGGTGGTATCACAATACCAGACTTCAAACTTTACTATAAAGCTACAACCATCAAAACAGCTTGATATTGGTACAGGAACAGGCATATAGATCAATGGAGTAGAATTGAGATTCCAGAAGCAAAACCTCAATTTCTCAACCAACTCATCTTCGACAAAGCCCCCACCATCTACCACTGGGGAGAGGAGAAACCTA
>NW_007008474.1:0-571 GCF_000164805.1 Carlito syrichta
TAGCTAGCCAGGTAGCTAGTTAAGTCAGCTAGCAAGTCAGCTAAATATTCAGCTAACTAGCTAAGTCAGCTAGTTTGTCAGGCTGCTAGTCGGCTAGCTAGTTAAGTCAGCTACCTAGTCAGCTAAATAGTTAAGTCAGCTAGATAAGTCAGCTAGCCAGCTAACTAGCCTGTTAACTAGCTAGTTAAGTCCGCTAGCTAGATAGCTTGAGTGCTAGCTAGTTATGTCTGCTATATAGCCAGCTAGCTAGTCAACTAGTCAACTCAGCTAGCAGGTCAGATACTAGTGAGTTCGCTAGCTTTCCATCAGGTCAGCTAACTAGTCAACTTGCTCACCTACCAACTGGTCAGCAAACTAGTCAGCTCACTCGCCATCCAACAGATCAAATAACTTGTCACAGGCAAACAGTACAGCTAAGTAGTCGGCTTGCTTTCCAGCCAACTATTTAATTCAGCTCACCAGTTGACTGGATATCCAGCTGATTACTTAAGGTAGCTCACCAGTCGGATCCCTCACCGGCTAACTAGTTAAGTTGGTTTACCAGTCAGCTCATCACCAGCCAACTAGTTAA
>NW_007008475.1:0-369 GCF_000164805.1 Carlito syrichta
TGAGGTGGAAGGATCACCAGAGCCCAGCAGCTGGACACTGGGGTGGCTGTGAGTGTGCCATTGCACTCCAGCCTGGGTGACGGAGTGAGACTCCAACTCCAAACACACACACACACAAAGCCATGCTGACTCTCTCTTGCCCCATGATATCTTCTGCCACATTATGACACAGCATGACCCTTGCCAGAAGCTGACCATTGGCAGCTCCTTGACCTGGGACTTCTCAGCCTCCAGGACTATAAGAAATAAATGTATTTTCCTTATACATTCATTATAGCAACATGAATGTGTATTCATTATAGCAACAGAAAATGGATTAAAGCACCCTGGATTCAGTCACACCTGCAGCCACTCAATTCTTCCTCTTGC
>NW_007008476.1:0-341 GCF_000164805.1 Carlito syrichta
GAAGAATCACTGATGATTCTGCATGCCAGGGGCACCAGTCTCAGGCCTGTGATAGGTTGCAGCCACCTCCAGAGATGAGACCCAGGTGATTGCTCCTGAGTCTCCCCTCAGATGGACCTCCACTCACCCAGTTGCACTCACCCTCACAGAGACTTTCACATTCCCACCAGTTCTGTCACCATCTTGCCTCCCCATCTGTGCCTTGATATTCTATACTAACTGGGATTACTAAACAATTGAAAAATAGCACAGAATGACTGGGAAACTATTTCTGTTTCTATCTTGCCACATTTTCCCCATGAAATGAAGAGAAATGTATGGGTATCTTGCATGAATGGGGA
>NW_007008477.1:0-385 GCF_000164805.1 Carlito syrichta
ACAAGGACATGGACACTAAACAGCATGATGCTGAACAACTACTGGGTCAACACTGAAATCAAAGCAGAAATTAAAAAATACCTGGAAACAAAATGAAAATGAAGAAACATCTGACCAAAACCTCTGGGACGCCATGAAAGCAATTCTAAGAGGGGACTTTATATCTCTACGAGCACACATCAAGAAAATGGAAAGATCACAAGTGGCGAGCCTAAAAAAGCACCGAAGGGAAATGGACAAAGAAGACCATCAAAATCCCAACTTTAGCAGAAGAATCCAAATCACCAAAATAAGAGCCCAAATACGGGACACAGAAGACAAAAATATAGAAAACATCAACAAAACAAAAAGCTGGTCCTTTGAAAGAATTAACAAGATTGATGGA
>NW_007008478.1:0-394 GCF_000164805.1 Carlito syrichta
TAACTAGCTGACTTAACTAGCTAGCCAGTGGGTTAGCAGGCTGACTTAATTAGCTAGCTAGTTACCAAACCAGGGGGTTGGACAGTTGACTTAACTCACTGATGTAAGAAGCTGGACAGCTGGCTAGCCAGCTGATTTCACTAACTGGCTACAAGCAAGACAGATGGCTAGCCACTTAAATGAACTAGCTAACTTAACCAGCTATGCAGCTGGCTAGCCAGCAGTCTCAACTAGGTGACTTAACTCATTAGCCAGCTGGCTAGCCAGTTGACTTAACTAGCTGACATCACTGGATAGCCAGGTGGCTAGACAACCTACTTAACTAGCTAGCTATCTACGTATCACACTGGCTTCCCAGCTGACTTATCTAGCTGATATGAAGAATTAGCCAGCT
>NW_007008479.1:0-832 GCF_000164805.1 Carlito syrichta
AGTTAAGGGTTAGGTGTACAATTACGTTTCACTCAGACACCCTGTTGATAAGAGGTGTTTCCACATCCCCAGACAGACATTTGCTACTGTTAATCCCATCCCCCTCCCCCCCATAGTTTCCCAGTATCGTCGGTCATTTTCTTATATTATCACGTTGGATGTTCAAGGTCCATTATATGAGTGAGACCATGTGATACTCGGATCTTTGTTTCTGTGAGAGGTCACTCAGTATTATAGACTCTAGTTCCATCCAGGTTGCTGCAAAATTCATGATTTTGTTCTTTTTTATGGCTGCGTAGTATTCCATCATGTATATGTACCACATTTTTTAAATTCAGTCCTCTTTTGATGGGCAGCTTGGTTGTTTCCAGGTTCTTGCTATAGTGAACAACACTGAGATAAACATACATGTGCAGGTATCTTTTTTATAGAGTGATTTGAGTTCTTCAGGGTATATTCCCAGTAGGGGGATTGCAGGGTCATATGGAAGGTCGATTTTTAGATGTTTTAGGAATCACCACACTGCTTTCCACAGAGGTTGCACTAGATTACACTCCCACCAACAGTGTAGAAGTGTTTCCTTTTCACCACACCTTCTCCAGCAGTTGTTTTTTTTTTTTGAGTTGTTGATAATTGCCATTCTGACTGGAGTTAGGTGGTATCTCAGTGTGGTTTTGATTTGCATCTCCCTGATGATTAGTGAGGTTGTGCATTTCTTCATGTGTTTGTTGGCTGCTCGGATGTCTTCTTTTGTGAAGTGTCTGTTCATATCTTTTGCACATTTTATAATGGGGTTGTTTGTTTTTTTCTTTTCACACGTTTGAGTTCTTTG
>NW_007008480.1:0-836 GCF_000164805.1 Carlito syrichta
GAATTAACTATTCGGCTGGCGATTGAACTGACTGGTCCACTGGCTTTAGTCGACTATGAGTGAGCCAACTGGTCAGAGGACTTAACTAGTTGGTTGGCCAGTGAGCCCACCGGTGAGCCGACTTAACTAGTCAACTGGTAAGTGAGGGGATAGGTGAACTCCCTTAACTAGTCAGCTGGCAAGCAAGCCGACTCTTGAGTTGCCGTAACTAGTCAGCTTGAGAACAAGTCGACAACCTAGCTAGTCTGTTGGCCTGTGAGAAAGCTGACAAGTTAGTTGTCATGTTGGCTGGCAAGCGAGCTGACTAGTTTGCTGACCGGTGGGCAGGCAAGGGAGTCGACTAGTTAGCTGATCTGATGGAAAGTGAGCGATCCCACTAGTTAGATGACCAGCTAGCTAAGTTTCTAGCTGACTGGTTAGCTAAGTAACTAGCTGATTTGCTAACTGACTTAACTATCTAGCTGACTAGTTAGCTGGCTATCTAGCTGACATATCTGGTTACAAAACAAGCTATCTAGTTGTCTAGCCAGCTGACTTACCAGCTAGTTAACTGGCGAGTTAGCTGGATAACTGACTTAACTATCTAGTGGACCAGCTAGCTAGCTGACTAGCAAGCTGAATAGCTAGCTGACTTAACTAGCTAGCTGAATAGTTAGCTGACTTGCTAGCTGACTTAACTAGCTAGCTAGATGGCGAGCTGACTCAAGTAGCTGACTAGCAATTTGGCTGGATAGCTGGCTAGCCAGCTGACTTAACTAGCTAACCAAATGTTTGGTTACACTGCTTGCCATTTGGTTTAACTAGTTAGCTACTTGGCTGTCTTGCTGGCTAGGGAG
>NW_007008481.1:0-408 GCF_000164805.1 Carlito syrichta
AGCTGCCTAGCTAGCTGACTTAATCAGATAGCTAACCAGTTAGCTTACTCTTTATCTAACGTGCTAGCTAGCTGACTTAATCTGACTTAACTTGCTAGTGAACCAGCTGACTTAACTCTTTAGTTAACTAGCTAGCTAGCTAACTTATCCAGCTGACTTAATTCATTAGCTAACTAGCTAGCTAGCCTATTCAAGCAGCTGACTCAACACGTTTGCTAACTAGCTAGCTAGCTGACTCAACCAGCTGACTTCACCCATTAGTTAACTAGTTAGTTAACTAGTTAGGTACCTAGCTAGCAACCTGGGAAGCTAGCTGAATTAAGTAGCTGACTTAACTAGCTAGCCAGATGGATAGGCAGCTGACTTAACTAGCTTGCTACATAGCTAGGCAGTTGGACAGCCAGCTGA
>NW_007008482.1:0-6510 GCF_000164805.1 Carlito syrichta
GAGGAATGGAATGGATAGGTATGGAATGGAATAGAATGGAAAGGAAAGGAATGGAGAGGAATGGAATGCAATGGAAAGGAATGGAAAGAAGTGGAATAGAATGGAGAGGAATGGAATTGAATGGATTGAAATTGAATGGAGAAGAAAGGAATGGAGAGGAATGGAATGCAATGGAAAGGAATGGAAAGAAGCGGAATAGAATGGAGAGGAATGGAATTGAATGGATTGAAATTGAATGGAGAAGAAAGGAGTGGAAAGGAATAGAAGGGAATGGAATGCAGGGGAATGGAATGGAGTGGAATGCAATCGAATGAAGTTTAATGGAATGGAAAGGAATGGAATGGAGTGAAATAGTATGCTTAAGAATGGAATGGAAGGAAATTGCATGGAGAGTCAAGGAGACAAATGGAAAGGAATGGAGTGCAATGGAATAAAGCCTAAAGGTATGGAGAGGAATGGAATAGAGACGAATGGAATGGAATGGAATGGAATGAAGAGGAATGGAGTGTGAAAGAATACAAAGAAATGCGATGGAGAGGAATGAAATGGAATGGAATGGAGTGGAATGGAAAGGAATGGAGAGGTGAGGAATGGAGAGGAATGGAATAGAGTGGAGTGGAATGGAATGTAGAGGAATCCAAAGGTAAGGAATGGAAATGAATTTAAAAAGATGGAATGGAATATAGAGGAATGGAATGGAACTGAATGAAATGGAGAGAAAAATAAGGCAATGATGCAGAAGAGTGGAAAAGATTGGAAACAAATGGACTATAATGAACTGGAATGGAATGGAGGAAGAGTGGACTGGAATGGAATGCAATGGAATGTAATGAAATGAAGAGGAATGGAATTGAAAGAAATGGAGAGGAATAGCATGGAATGGAATGCCTGGGAATGTATTGGAATGGAGATGAATAGAATGTAGAATAAAGGAATGGAGAGGAATAGAACGGAGAGGAATAGAATGGAGAGGATTGGAGTAGAAAGGAATACAATGGAATGGAAAGGAGAAGAAAGGAATGGAAAGGGAAGTAGTGGAGTGGAATGGAATGGAGACAAATGGAAGGGAGAGGAATGGAATGGAATGTAGAGGAATCCAAAGGTAATTAATGGAAAGGAATTTAAAAATGGAATGGAATAGAGAGGAATGGAATGGAATAAAATGAAATGTAGAGAAAAGGAAGAGGATGGAATACAGAAGAGCGGAATGAAATGGAAAGAAATGGAATATAATGAAGAGGAATTAAATGGAATAGTGGAAAGTAATGGAACGCAGAGGAATGGAACGGAAGGAAATGGAGAGGAATGGTATAGAATGTAATGGCTGGGAATGAAATGGAATGGAGATGAAAAGCATGGAGAATAATGGAATGGAGAGGAATAGAATGGAGAAGAATAGAATAGAGAGGATTGGAATAGAAAAGAATAGAATTCAATGAAATGGAAAGTAAAGGAGTGGACTGGAATGGAATGCAGTGGTATGGAATGGAGAGGCATGGAATAGAGTAAAATGGAAAAGAATGGAATGGAATGGAGAGGAATGGAATGCACTAGAGTGGATGGAATGGAATAGAGAGGAATTAAAGGGAAAAAATGGAATGGAATGGAATGAAATGCAGTGAAATGGAATGCAGAGGAATAGAATGGAGGAAAAGGAAGAGGAATGGAATGGAATCAATGGAATGGAGAGGAATGGAAGGAAAGGAATGTAAAAAAGTGTAAAGAAATTGAATGGAAGCAAGAGAAATGGAAAGGAAAGGAATGGAATGAAATGGAAAGGAAGGGAATGGAATGCAGAGGAAATGAATGGAAGCTGAAGAAAGGAATACAGGGAAAGGAATGGAGTGGAATGGAATGGAGTGGAATGGAGAGAAATGGAATGGATAAGAATGGAATGGAGAGAAATGGAATGGAAAGGAATGGAATTGATGAGAGAGTAATGGAGAGGAATGAAATTGAATGGAGTGCAATGTAATGAAGAGGATTGGAATGGAGAGGGATAGGATGGATTGGAGAGGAATGGAATCGATTGGAATGGAATGTTATCGAGAGAAATGGAATGTAATGCTGTGGAATGTAATGGAATGTAGTATAGTGGAATGCCTCAAAATGGAGAGAAAAGAATGGAGTGGAATGGGATACAGTGTAATGAAATGGAATAGAAGGTAGAGGAATAGAAAGGAAAGGAAAGGAATGGAACGGAAAGATTGCAATAGAATACAGGAATGGAATGGCATGTGGAGGAATGGATAGAGAGGATGGGAATGGAGTGGAATGGACTAGAATTTAATGGAATGGAATAGAATAGAATAGAGAAGAAAGAATAGGAATAGAGTGGAATAAAACGGAAAGGAGAGATATGAAATGGAGTTGAATGAAATAGAATAGAATGGAATAAAACATAGTGAAATGGAATGGAGAGGAAGGGAATTGAGTAAATGAAGAGGAATGGAAAGGAATGGAATGAAATGGAGATGAAGGGAATGGAGAGAAATGCAATAGATTGGAATGGATTTGAATGTAGAGGAATGGAATGGACTGGAAAGGAATAGTATTAAGAGGAATGGAATGGAAATGAATGGAACGGAAAGGAGAGGAAGGCACTGGGATGTAATATACTGGAATGCAATGGAATGGAGAAGAATGGAGTGGAAAGGCATGCAATAGAATGGAATGCAGAGGAATGGAATGGAATGGAATGGATAGGAAAAGAATGAAGAGGAATGGAATGGAGTGGAATGGAATCAAATGTAGAAGAGTCCAAAGGTAAGGAATAGAAAGAAATGAAAAAGATTGAAAGGAATTTAGAGGAATGAAATGGAAAAGAATGGAAGGGAAAGAACACGAATGGAACGGAATCCAGAAGAGTAGAATGCAATGGAGAGAAATGGAATGTAATGAAGAGGAATGGAATGGAGAACAGTGAAATGGAAGGGAAAGCAATGGAGAGCAATGGAATGCAATGGAATGGAGAGAAATGGAATGGAAAGAAGAGGAATGGTGAGGATTGGAATTGAATGGAATGGAACAGAGTGCAAAGGAAGAAAATTAAAAGGACAGGAAAGGAGAGGAATGGAATGAATTGGAACTTAATGGAGAAGAATGGTACGGAGAGTAGTGATATGGAATCAGGAGGAATGGAATGAAGTAGATTGGCATGGAACGGAAATGAATGGAATGGAGAGGAATGGAATAGAGAGGAATGGAATAGAAAAGAAAGGAAAGTTGGTGTAAGTAATAGAATGGAATGCAGTGTACATGAATGGAATGGACAGAAATGGAATGGGGAAGAAAGGAATAGAGTAGAATGGAATGGAAACGAATAGAGAGTAATGGCATTGAATGGAATGGTTGGAAATGGAATGGAATGGAGATGAGTAAAACTGAAGACGTAATGGAATGGAGAGGAATAGAATGGAGACCAATAGAATGGAGAGGAAAGGAGTATATTGGAATGGAAAGGAGAAGAAAGTACTGGAAAGGAACAGATTGGGATGGTGTGTAATAAAATTGAATGGAGAGGAGTTGAATGGAGATCAATTAAGTGGAATGGAGTGGAAGAGAATGGAATAAAAGATAGTGAAATAAAATGGGGAGGAGGGAAATGAGTGAAATGAAGAGTAATGGAAAGGGAAGGAATGGAATGGAACTGAATGGATTGGAGAGGAATAGAATGGAGAGAAATGGGATGGAGAGAAGTGGAATAGAGAGGAATGGAAGGGAGAAAAATGAATTGGAATGGACAGCAATGGAATAGAATGGAATGGTATTGATAGGAATGAATGGAAAGGATAGAAAGGAATTGAATAGAGTGGAATGCATTAAAATGGAGAGGAATGGAATGGCTAGCAATGGAATGGAACCGAATGGAATGGAAAGGAATAGAGAGGAATGGAATGCAATGGAAAGGAATGGAAAAAAAGAGGAATATAATGGGGAGAATGGAATGGAAAAAATTGAAATTGAATGGAGAAGAAAGGAGTGGAAAGGAATGGAAGGGAATGGAATGGAATGGAATGCAATGGAATGAAATTTAATGGAATGGACAGGAATGGAATGGAGTGAAATAGAATGGCGAAGAACTGAATGGAAGGGAATTGATTGAAGAGCAATGGAGACGAATGGAATGGAATAGATTGCAATGGAATAAAGACGGAAGTAATGGAGAGGAATGGAATAGAGAAGAATTGAATGGATAGGAATGGAATGGAATTGAATGGAGAGGAATGGAGTGGGAAAGAATACAATAGAATGGGATGGAGAGGAATGGAATGGAACAGAGCGGAGCGGAAAGGAATGGACTGGAGAAGAGTGGAATGGAATGTAGTGGAATGGAATGGAATGGAGTGGAATCCAAAGGTAAGAATGCAAAGGAATTTAAAAAGTTGGAATGGAATATAGAAGAATGGAATGAAAACGAATGAAATGGAGAGAAAAGGAAGAGAATGGTGTGCAGAAGAGTGGAATGGAATGGAAAGATATGGAATATAATGAAGAAGAATGGATTGGAATAGTGGAATGGAATGGAATGGAAAGGAATGGAATGGAATGGAGGGGAATGGAATGGAAAATAATGGAGAGGAAAGGTATGGGATGGAATGGAATGGCTGGGAATGGAATGAAATGGAGATGAATAGCATGGAGAGTAGAGGATTGCAGAAGAATGGAATGCAGAGGAATAGAATAGAGAGGATTGGAGGTGAAAGAAATAGAATGCAATGAAATGGAAAGGAAAGGAGTGTAGTGGAATGGAATACAGTGGTATGGAATGGAGAGGCATGGAATAGAGTAAAATGGAATGGAATAGAATGGAATGGAATGCAAAGTGGAATGGAATGGAGAGGAATGGAAAGGAGAGGAATTAAAAGGAAAGGAATGAACTGGAAAGTGTGGAATGGAATGAAATTTAATGAAATGGAATGCAGAGGAATGGAATGGAGGGAGATGAAGATGAAAGGAAATGAATCAATGGAATGGAGAGGAATGGAAGTAAATGAATGTAATTGAGTGTAAAGAAATTGAATGAAAGCGAGAGATACGGAAAGGAATGGAATGCAGAGGAAAGGAATGGAATACTTAGGAAGGGAATGGAGAGAAAAGGAATGGAGTGGAATGGAATGGAACTGAATGGAATGAAATGGAATGCAGAGAAATGGTATGGAAAAGAATGGAATGGAGAGAAAGGGTGTGGAGAGGAATGGCATGCAATGGAATAGATGGCAGAATAATGGAGCAGAATGGAATGGAATGGAGTGCAATTGAATGAAGAGGAATGGAATGGAGAGGAATGGGATGGAAGGGTGAGGAATGGAATCAATTGAAATGGAATGGTAGCGAGAGAAATAGAATGTAATGCTGAAGAATGTAATGGAATGTAGTATAGTGGAATGCATAGAAATGGAGAAGAAAGGAATGGAGAGAAATGGAATTGAGTGTAATGAAATGGAATAGAAGGTAGAGGAATGGAATGGAAAGAATGCAATGGAATACAGGAATGGAATGGAATGTTCAGAAATTGAATAGTGAGGAATGGAATGGAGTGAAGTGGATTAGAATTTAATGGAATGGAATACAATTGAATGGAGAAGAATGAATTGGAATGGAGGGGAAAAAGAATGGAGGGGAATGAAATAGAGGTGAATTAAATGGAATGGAATGGAATAAAATATAGTGAAATGGAATGGAGAGGAATGGAATGGAGTGAAATGAAGAGGAATGGAATGGAATGGAATGAAGAGGAATTGAATGGAGAGGAATGAATTGGACTGGAATGAAAAGGAGTGGCATGGAATAGAATGGAATTGAATAGTATAAAATAGATTGAAATGGGATGGAATGGAATTAAGGCAATGGAATACAGGAATGGAATGGAATGGAATGGAATGGTAAGGAATGGAATGGAGAGGAATGGAATGGGGGGAAATGGATTGGAATTGAATGGAATGTTATGGAATCGAATGGAGAGGAGCGGATTGGGATGGTGTGGAATAAAATGGAATGGGCAATAATGAAATGGAAATGAATTAAATGGAATGGAATGGAATGGACTGCAATAAAATATAGTGAAATGGAATGGAGAGGAATGGAACGGAGTGAAATGAAGAGTAATGAAAAGGAAAAGATTGGAATGGAATGGATGGGAGAGGAATAGAATGGAAAGAAATGGAATGGAGAGAAATGGAATTGAGAGTAATGGAAAGAAGGAACAGAATGGAATCGAATGGAATGGAATGGTATTGAGAGGAATGAATGGAAATAAATGGAATGGAATAGAGTGGAATGCATTGAAAATGAGAGGAATGGAATGGATAGGAATGGAATGGAACCGAATGGATTGGAAAGGAATGGAGAGGAATGGAATGGAATGGAAAGGAATGAAATGAAATGGAGAGGAATGGAATTGACAGGATTAGATTTGAATGGTGAAGGAAGGATAGGAAAGGAATAGAGGAGAATGTAATCAAGATGAATGGAATGGAATTGAATGAATTTACTGGAATGGAGAGGAAT
>NW_007008483.1:0-309 GCF_000164805.1 Carlito syrichta
CGACCTGCTGGGCTCAGGCGATCCTTCTGCCTCAGTCTTCCAAGTAGCCGGAACTACAGGCATGTACTACCACACACAGCTAATTTTTTAATTTATTGTAGAGACAAAGTCGCTCCAAGTTGCCCAGGCTGGTCTCAAACCCCTCGCCTCGGCCTCCCAAAGTGCTGGGATTGCAGGCTGAGGCACCAAGCCCGGCTGGAGCACATTTCTCACAGCAAGAACAAGCAACGCCAGAGTCTGATTGCCCCTGACACAGTCATAATGATTTTACACAAGGGGAAGTAGAGAGGGACGTTTCCTATTGTCCAG
>NW_007008484.1:0-3181 GCF_000164805.1 Carlito syrichta
GCCAAGAACCCTGTAAACATGCAGACAATGAGTCTTATTCATAAGGCAAAAGATGATAGTTTTAGTCCAAAGTCCCGAATTACAGTCCTTGAACTGTCTCCAGAAAGTTTAGCAGTAGTCTTCCTTCTGGGCTTTATGTCCTTCAGAGTTCTGTAATTGCCTTGTTTGTCCAGGTGCCTTCGTTACTTTCCTCTTATCCTGCAGTGCTTGTTTCTAAAGAAAACTCAAAAGAAGCTTTTAGTAATGTTTCCCAGGTCCCCAAGGTTGTTTTCTATCTTTAGCTAAGTTGTCATAAAAGTGTCTGATTAGTATATTATGAGTTCAGTGAAATCCCACTTTATAAATGTTAACTTAGAGTTTTAACTATTGAATTAAGTGAAAACCTTAATCTTTATCCTAAGTCAGTGAAAACAGTGTTATAAGTCACCTACATAACTCCTAGATAAGTGTTAGAACTTATAATGAGCTCATAATGAACTTAATATAAACTTGTGCTTCTAAAGAGCCTTATGTCTAAACACTAAACGGCATAATCCTAAATCAAATAAAGAGTGAATATACTCATATCATTTTTTACTCAAGCAATATCTAGTAACTTATAACCAAGAGAAAGAAAGCATTCTTGATGTGCTTCAGAGTTTAACCCTTGCATATGTTAGAAAAGGCCAAGCGGCATAGTGGGAAAATGAAAAACGAACCATGACATTTCCAGGTTAGCTGTGAGTACTTCGCATAATCATGCCATCTTCTTCTTCCACGACTGCACAGAATTTCTTCAGCTGTACCAACAGCAAAGACGGAAGACAGAAGGGCCTCAGCTGCCCGGACTCGCTTTGTGGCTGGGGGGTCCTCAATGCACCTGGACTTTGTCAATCAGGCGGGCCTCCAAGGCTGGCTCCCAACACAATACAATACAACTTTCCTGTGCAGCAAATCAAGGACAGCCTAGAAGAGTAGTGGGCTGTCTCTGGTGGAAGGCTTGTCCCAGCTGCATACAGCAAAAGCATAACTTGGCCATGCTGCAGCCGCTGCTACCCTAGGAGAGGGACAGAGACCTGGAGCATGTGACTTCCTTGTCACCAAGGGAGAGGACTGCTGCACATCCTCACAATCCCACCTGATTCCTCACCAATCACTTGTGTACGCTCCCAGCTAGAAGAGCTTGTCGACAGTTATTTCCTTCAAACGATCCTAGGATTTTTCTGCTATAAGCACGTGGAGAGACTACATTTTTTATAACCAATTTGGAGCCATTGAATCTGGGATAATAGAACTGACTCAACAGATATTCACTGCATATCTGCTCTGAGCCAGACACTGGAATAAGATCCACGAATGCAGAGATGAATACTTCCATAAAGAGTTTCATCCTCTTCTTTTTAAATATTCTAATCACTCTTTATATTACAAATTCACCTTCTCATGCACGAATGAATGAATGATAAATACTTTACATGATCTGAATGCTAACTTACAACTAGGCACTCAGTGAAATCTCAGATTTTCATGCTTATGTAACTGCAGAAAGCAAAACTAATGGGAGCCCATTAAAAACTTAGCATTTCCAATTTGTGTTTTGGGTGTCCTGCTCTCAGGGGAACCCCCCACCTTGAATATGTTATCTTGAGAAGTGCCACAAATAGCACCCAGACCCAGCCCTTGGGCAGTGTGTATGACACAAGAAATTTACCTGAAGATGAGAAGGATTAGCATGCAATCAACAACTCTGTCTAATGTCTTCTTTTTCTTTCTCTTTTCTCCAGGGCTTATCACTGACTACAGGGGAAGTGGGAGATGTGTCTGTTAAGTTCCAGGTCCACTGTAATCTGCAATGTGGTGGAGTATGGGGGTCCTGTGGCTGTAACTCCTGTTGCTTCCCTCATCTCACAATCAGGACCTAACCTGGGGACACCTTCTACCTGGGTCCTAACTCACAGATTAGTAGGGTCCTGCCGGGAGGTGGGCAGCTCTGCTGGGCCTAACAGGCAGAGGCCTTGGTTAGGAGGAAATGGCCTCGACTATGCTCCCTGGGAGGGGGAAAGAGCTTCTGCACCCAATTCCTCTGTGAAGAAGGGGTGCTGTCCTCAGAGAGTGTGGCCACTTTGTTCTGGGCTGCTGTGTGCCAGCACAGGAGGGAGAGAGTAGGAGAATACAGAGTCAGGGAATGTAAAAAGCACTCATATTGAGAACGTCAGCAACAGGGTCTCAGACTGCCTTGCTTCTCTCTCCTTATTTGACACAAGCATTGAGCAGAGTATACTTTGAAGATGTCAAGTTGTTCAGTCTTAGTCTGGAGAGAAATTTGGAACCAAGATGGTGCTGGGAGGCTTAGCAAAAGGATAGAACCCACAGAGGAAGGGGCAACACAGGGGGACAAGGGTGGAACTGCTGAATCAGCTGCCTCCCCTGTCAAGAGATGACTATGTCCAGTTATTTCTGGTCAGATGTGATAGTCACGAGATATCATCAAAGCATCTGACAGAGTTGTGTGCCTGAGAGCTATTGGGAAAGCAAGCCGCTCAGTGTGAGTTGGTTAGGGACAAGCAGGGGCTGTCCCTCAAAGTGGCCCCATATCCTTCCATTTTCCGGTGACTGTGAGTCAGAAGGTGCGAGGCACCAGGAAACCTTCTTAAGCCATCAAGGCTGGTCCTGGGACAGTCTGAGGATAGTGTGCCTGGCATCACAACCAGAGAGAAGAGCCAGGGAGTGTGTGCATATGGGCACGGCAGAAATATCTGTGGATCAAGTTGTATACTACTTTGATATAAAATCCCTTTTTAGGATTCAACTTAACTTTTAGAAGTTATTACTTAGGCCGGGTTTAGTGGCTCAATCTGTCATCCCAGTACTTTGGGAGGCCGAGGCGATTGGATTGCCTGAGCCCGTGGGTTTGAGACCAGTCTGGGCAACTTGACGAGACCTTGTCTCTACAATAAATTAAAAATTAGCCAGGGATGGTAGTGCACACCTTAGTCCTGGCTACTTGGAAGGCTGAGGTGAAAGGATCGCTGGAGGTCAGCAGGTCAATGCTGGGGTGGCCGTGAACATGCCACTGCACTTCACCTGGGCAACGGAGTGAGACTCCAACTCAAACAAACAAACAAAAAAATAATTGTTATTTAAAGGAAGTTATATATATTAAACATATATATATTAAATCAGCATGAGGACAGGATTACCC
>NW_007008485.1:0-987 GCF_000164805.1 Carlito syrichta
AACAGGGTGCCTGAATGAAACGTAATTGTACACC
This sequence comes from Carlito syrichta, assembly GCF_000164805.1. Lineage (NCBI taxonomy): Eukaryota > Metazoa > Chordata > Mammalia > Primates > Tarsiidae > Carlito > Carlito syrichta. Next base: position 35 of record NW_007008485.1, read on the forward strand.
TAACCCTTAACTGTACCCCACAAAACCATAATAAAAAATATTGATTAATAAAAAAAACTAGTCATTGTGGCATTCATAGCAAATTAGGGGAAGTCACTGGGTCATCCATTATGGAGGAAGGCCAATCATTAGGACAAACTTCATAAAGAAGGGCTTCTTACTGAAGCATCCATTATGGTAGTGGGCCAATCACAGGGGAACTCATTATGGAGGAAGCCCAGTCACTGGACATCAATTGCAAAGGAGAGTCTGTCACTGTTCCACCCATAACAATGCAGTGCCAGTCATTGGGACACACAGCACACAGGAGGACTGTCGTGAGTTAACTCCACAAAATGGAGGACTAACCACTGAGAAACCAAGAGGATGGCTTGTCACTGTTGCACTAACAACAGAAGAGGACAATTCACAGGGGCACCCATCACAGAGGAGTGCCAGACAGTGGGGAACCAATGATCAAAGTGGCCCAATTACTGGTACAAATATCAGAGAAGAGGACAATAACTGGCACACTCATTATAGAGGAGGCACAGTCGTTGGGGTAACTATCACAGAGAAGAGTCAGTCACTGGGACACCCATCACAGACTAGGTCAGACTATAGGTCACCCATAATATTGGAGTGGCAGTCATGGAGGCAACCATCAAAAGGAAGTCCAGTCTCAGTGGCACCTTTCTGAGAGGAAGACCAGTCAATAAGGCACTTAATACAGTGGTGGACCAGTCACTGTAACAGCTATCACAAAAGAGGTTCAATCAGTCGGGCACATATCACAGAAGAGGTTCATTACCTGTGATACCCATCACAGAAGAGGACTTGTGACTGTGGCAATGACAACACAGTAGGGACAACCACTGGGCACGCATTATGTAGGATGGACAGTCACTGAGACAACCATCACAGAGCAGGGCATTTCACTGGACCTCCCCATCACTGAGGAAGATCAATCCCTG
>NW_007008486.1:0-807 GCF_000164805.1 Carlito syrichta
TCAGTCAACAAGTAAAGTAACCTTGGTGACTCCTTATTCAACTAGTTAATTCAGCTATTTTACTCTTTTACAAACTAGTTAAAACAATTAGCTAACTGGTTAACCAACTCGTTAAATTTGCTATCTTCTTAGCCAACTAGTTAAGTCAGCTATCTAAGTAAGCTAGCTAGACAGCTAGCTAGCTAAGTCAGCTAGCTCAGTCAACTAGCTCACAAGATAGTTAACTATTTAAGTCACCTACTTAAGTCTGCTACCTAACTACTTAGTTAATTAGATAATTCAGCTAGTAATTCAGCTTGTTAAATAGTGAGCTATTTAATTCAGGTAGTTAATTGAGCTAGCTAAATAGTTGTCAGCCAGATAAGTCAGCTAGCTAATTGGAAAATCAGCTAGCTAAGTCAGCTAGTTAAGTCAGCTTTCTAATTTAGTCAGCTGGTTAAGACAGCTAGCTAGCTAATGAGCTAATGGGTTAAGTCAGCAGGTGGAGTCAGGTAGTTATCTAGGTAACTAACGGGTTGTCAGCTGGTTGATTCAGCTACCTAGCTAGCTAGCAAATGGGTTGAGTCAGCTAGTTGAGTAAACTAGTTAGCTAGTTAGATAACGAGTTAAGTCAGCTGGATGAGTCAGCTAGCTACCTAGTTAGCTAATGAGTTAAGTCAGCTGATTGTGTCAGCTAGGTAGCTCATTAGCTAACAAGTTAAGTCAAATAATTAAGTCACCTAGCTATCACATTAGATAATGAGTAAGCAGTACAGTTATTTCACGGGTTAAGTCAGCTAGCTAGGCAGCTAACTATTTATGTCATCT
>NW_007008486.1:2408-2782 GCF_000164805.1 Carlito syrichta
TAATTACATCAGCGGGCTAGACAGCTAGCTACTTAGTTAAGTCGACTAGTTAAGTCAGCTAGCCAGCCAGCTGGTTAGCTATATATCCACCAGGTTAAATGAGCTGACTAGCAAGCAGACCAGCTATTTAAATCAGCTAGTTAAGTCAGCTGACTTGAAGCTGGATAGCTAGGTATCGAACTAGTTAAGTCAGTTGGCTATCCAGCAGTCTAGATAATTAACTCAGTTAGTTAAGTCTGCTGGCTAGCCAGCTAGCTAGATATGTAGAGAGCTAGTAAAGTTAGCTCTCTAGCAACCTGTCTAACTAGTTATGCCAGCTAGTTGAGTCAGCTGGTACCCAGCTGGTTAGCTGGTGAAGTCAACTAGTTAAGTCA
>NW_007008487.1:0-331 GCF_000164805.1 Carlito syrichta
TTCTATTCTATTCCACTCCTTTCCTCTCTTTTCAAATCCAGTCCTATACTTTTCTCTCCTTTCCAGTCCTCTCCAATCTATTCCTCTCCATTCCAATCATTCAATTCCATTACTCTCCTTCCATTCGATTAAATTCCTTTCCTCTCCATTCCACTACATTCCTCTCCATTTTATTCTCTTCCTATCCTCTCCTCTCCATTCCTTTCTTCTCCATTCCACTCCATTTCTTTCCATTCCTCTCCATTCCATCCCATTCTATTCCTTTCAACTCCATTCCTCTCCATTTTATTCTCTTCCTATCCTCTCCTCTCCATTCCTTTCTTCTCCATTC
>NW_007008488.1:0-639 GCF_000164805.1 Carlito syrichta
CTTCATCCCTGGGATGCAAGGCTGGTTCAGCATTCGTAAAACCATAAATGTAATTAAATATATCAACAGATGTCAAAACAAAAACCACAATTATATCATTAGATGCAGAAAAAGCTTTTGATAAAATCCAGCAACCCTTCTTGATAAAAAACCTCGAACATCTAGGCATACGGGGAACATACCTCAAAATAGTAAAAGCCATCTACAAGAAACCCACAGCCAGCATACTCCTAAATAGATGAAAATTGTAACCATTTCCCCTGAAAACTGGAATAAGACAAGGATGCCCACTCTCACCCCTCCTGTTCAACATAGAACTGGAAGTCCTGGCTCGAGCAATCAGAGAAGACAAGGCAATCAGGGTGATCCAAAGAGGAAAAGAGGAAGTCAAGTTATCTCTCTTTGCAGATGATATGATTGTGTACCTTGAAAACCCAAGGGAATCTGTCAAAAAAAACTCCTTACACTGATAAAGGCCTTTGGCAAAGTCTCAGGATACAAAATAAATGTGCAAAAGACAATAGCCTTTCTTTACACCAATAATAAACAAACAGAAACCCAAATAAAAAGCACAATTCCATTCATAATAGCCACCAAAAAAATGAAATACCTTGGCATCTTCCTAACCAGAGACGGAAA
>NW_007008489.1:0-3893 GCF_000164805.1 Carlito syrichta
TGTGTGTGTGTGTGTCTTTCTATGCAGGTATCCAAGAGATCTCTGCTAGCACATACTTTGTCCAAGTCTTGGTGGTATCTTATCATGCCTCTTTCCCTCTGTGCCTCCAGATTTTCCCATGAGTCCCTGCCCTGGACTGCCCACTATGCTAAATGACTGGTTTCCCCCTGAAATGAGAGCTTTTCCAGACACCTAGGACATTGAGGATACTCTATCATTTGTAGAAAAGGCCTCTGAGTCCTGTTCTTACAAGTTTGGTAATTTCTGTTCTCCTTAAGAACACTTTACATATGGACTTTGCAGCCACTTGGATGAATTTAGAGTCGATCATACTCAGTGATCTATCAGAGAAACAAAGAACAGAGTACCCTACATTCTCACTCATAAGCAGACCTTGAAAAAGTATCATAATACTATAAGAAAGGGATTGGTAGTAGTGGGAAACTGCCATGGGAGATGGGGTCACCTGATGAACAAGGATACCTGCATAATCAACGTTTGTACACCTAACCCTGAATTGTATCCCATATCTGTAAAATAAAATTTAAAAAATTTTAATTTTAAAAAAAGAACACAGCCGGGCTCGGTGGCTCAGCCTGTAATCCCACACCTTTGGGAGGCTGAGGTGAGTGGATTGCCTGAGCCCAAGGGTTCGAGACGCACCTGGGCAGCGAGACCTCATCTCCACAATAAATCAAAAAATCAGCTGGGCATAGTAGCGCATGCCTGTAATTCCGACAACTTGGAAGGCTGAGGCGGAAGGATCACCAGAGCCCAGCAGGTCGAGGCTGCGGTGGCTGGGAGCAGCCACTGCACTCTAGTCTGGGCAACAGAGTGAGACTCCAGCTCAAAAAAAATAAAAAAGAACACTTCATATCATGAAAATTTCCCAGCTCCTGTTGTTATGACCCCAGTATCTTTGGTTCTCTGCGCTGTCACCATTGGGCAAGATTTTTGGTGAGCTATCAGGAAACATTTGTAAGAGAAACCTGTTATTATCCTTTTGAGGACTTTACCGAAAGAGCAAACAATGAAGTCTTTGGAAAAATAATGATTGACGACCGTCATGTGAACATGCGTGTCCTAGATTTTTGGACTTAGTTTATATTTCAAATATTTTGTTCCATGGTCCCACTAGGTACCTCACATTTAGAATATGTGCTGATTTATTCTATGAATATGAGTACCCAGACAATCATGGGGTATACCAATTTTGAGCCTAATTGAGAAGGGAGGTGAAACTTTAGTAGCCAGATATTTTTAGAATGAAAAAAATTATTTGTTTTTTTGAAATAAGTATATTCTTCAGATTTTGTTTCAAAGACAGAAGGAAAATGCGTGGGACAATCATGATCATTACCAAATAATATATGCTTGCCAGAGTTTTCAAAATGAGCCAAATATTGATTCAAAAAAACCTTTCTGCAAGGCAACATTAAACTAAGCTCAAATGTTTTAAGATATCCATGAGCTAAATTTTAATGCTAAGAACAGATCGTTGCATTTAATATTTAGAACAAATATCCTCTGGAATGTAGGATGGTGTTTTTGAGAAATAAATATTTGTTTTAGGAGAAGATATTACATATTTTCAAATTTGTTCCCCCTAGTCAAGGCAATTCATTTTGACCACAAAAACTTTTTTTTTTTTTTAATGTGAACCCTTTGTTACTTTTCAACACAGGCAGCCTTGGGCATATGCCCAGTCACTGGGGAATAACCATTGTTTTGGCAAGGTTTTCTTTATCTCTTTTTCTGCCCATACCCAGGTATTATGCTCTTTTAATTGCTGACTGATTGACCTATTCTTTTTTTTCTTAAATTTTTATTTATTATTTATTTATTCTTCTTTATTTTAAAGATGAGGGGTACAATTCAGGGTTAGGTATACAAACAGTCATTGTACAGGTAAAGTCTGGGTCTCACTTTGGTCTCTGTTTCACCTGGTTTGAGATAAGGTATGCTTATCAATGAAGTGTGACCCTTCAGCAATTTCCCATTCCTGCCAATCCCTTTCTTATGGTATGATGATAACTGTTCAGAGTCTGCGTATGAGTGAAAACATGCAGTGCTCCATTCTTTGCTTCTGAGATAGATCACAGAATATTACAGAATCTAAGTCCATCCAAGTTGCTGCGAAGTTCATAATGTCTTTCTTTATGGCTGTGTAATATTCCATCATGTACATGTACAGCATTTTTTTTGTATCCAGTACTCTTTTGATGACAGTTCCCCTTGGGAGCAAAGGATCAGTGAGGCCCTTACACAACTATAGCTACTTTTTATTTTATTTTTTGTTTTAAAGATGTGGGGTACAACTCAGGGTTAGGTACATAAGTGGCCATCATACAGGTAAAGTTTGGTTCTCTCATCGGCCCTCACTACACCTGATTTGGGATCGCATACCCTTATTAGTGTTATGAGTCCCCCCATCCCCCACAGCAACCTGCCAATCCCTTTCATGTAGTATAACGATAAATGTTCTTAAGCTAGAGATAGGAAATAAGCTGATTGCAGTTGATTGTCCAGCCTTGGTTCCAGGCATTGCATGTGGGTGGTTTCAATGAGATCCATTTTACCTTTCTTTCTTTGTTTGTTTTTTTTTTTAACTTTAGAATGAGGGTGTACATGCAAGGATTTGTGACTTAGGTGTCTTGCATACAGGTGGGATTTGGGTTTCTGATGAGCCCATGTGGCACCCCCAGGGGTGAGCATGGTACACAATGGGTGATTTTGCAGCTTCTTTATGCAGTCCACTGTCAATGGGTGCATGGGTTGGTTCCATGTTTTTTGCTATTGTGAACAGTGCTGCAATAAACTTGCGACTACAGGTGTTTTTCAGTAGAACAATGTATGCTCCTTTGGGTGTATTCCAAGAAGTGAGATGGTGGGGCCAAATGGTAACTTTATCTTTAGTTCTTTGAGATATCTGCTTTCCATCGGGTTGAACTACCTTAAATTCCCACCAATGGTGTATGAGCATTCCCTTTTCTCTGCAGCCTCACTAAGGCCTGTTGTTTTTTGACTTTTTAATAATAGCAAGGGACTCGTTTTTAACAGACAGCTGTTCCCTGAAATTGGTACAGGCTTCGTTTCATACTCTACTATTTCTTAATAGAAGGTGGAGCTTGAAAATAGTTTAGAAGGAATCATTGAAATAGTTTATTTTGCAATCTATCCATAGCTTTTACTATCTTTCACCACTACCACTCTAACTTGTTGGAGTGAAAAGATAGGTGACAGCAAACAGCTTATTAAAAGCAATAGTGATACATTTAAAAGTTTCCCATCACCTATTGATACTTCTCTACAAAGTTATCTGCTTCCTGGAGTTCTTGCTGATCTGATCTAGGGACCAGGAAAGGAGGGGATAGAGAGACAATTTTGAACTACGGGGCTCTCATTTATTTAATGTCTGGCCTCTTGGGGTACTCTTTCTCTTAAGTGGTATCCTGCCCCATTTTTTTAAATGCATCTGGCCAAGTGGGTCAAACAAATTTGATTTTTTTTTTTTTTTTGGTAGAGTAGTTCAGCCAGTCTTCTCATCTTGGAAAATTTCCCTTTATTGGTCAACCAAATGAACAGAAAAAAATGACTTTTAAAAATTCTAGGCCAAACTTGGTGGCTCAACCTGTCATCCCAGCACTTTGGGAGGCCGAAATGAATGGATTGTCTGAGCCCATGGGTTCGAGACCAGCCTGGGCAACTTGGAGAGACCTCATCTCTACAATAAAAATAAAAAATTAGCCAGGCGTGGTGACGCATGCCTGTCATTCTGGCTACTTGAAAGGCTGAGGTGGAAGAATCACCTGAGCCCAGCAGGTCGAGGCTGCGGTGGCCGTGAGGGTGTCACTGCACTCCAGCCAGGGTGATGGAGTAAAACTCTGATTAAA
>NW_007008490.1:0-399 GCF_000164805.1 Carlito syrichta
TAATGGAATGGAATGAAATGGAGTGTAAAGGAATGAAATGGAATTGAATGGAGAGTAACGAATGGAATGGAATCCAATGGAGCATAAGTGAATGGAATGGAATGGAATGGAATGGAATGGAATGCGATGGATAGTACCGGAATGGAATGGAAGAAAATGGAAAGGATAGAAATGGAATGAAATGGAATGGAATGGAATGGAATGGAATAGATGGAGAGTAACAGAATGGAATGGATAGTAACAGAATCGAATGGAGTGGAATGGAGAGTCATGGACTGGAATGGAATGCAATGGAATGGAATGCAATGGAGAGCAATGGAATGCAATGGAATGGAATCAAATGGAATGGAGGATAACGGAAGGGAATGTAATGGAATGGAGAGAAAAGGAATGGAATGG
>NW_007008491.1:0-308 GCF_000164805.1 Carlito syrichta
CAGCGGGCTCAATGGAACTAATGCGTCCAAACTGAGCGCCCCAGAACAGGAGACCTGGGGTCTTATACCCTTGTTTAGGTAAGGGAGGGGGGTCGTGTGGAGTGATTACATACTTCCTTTGGAATCTTACAAGGCTGTACTCAGCAAAATCAGATTTTTCAAAGAACAAGTGGTTTCCAGGAACTGCAGCCTTGTAAACTGTCAACTTCAGAACGGGGTTTTTGGATAAGTCTGTGAATTAGCCACTCTTTTTTGCATATCCATTAAATGGCTAGTCTTTGGGCCATTTGGCCTTTCCCAAACAAAAC
>NW_007008492.1:0-828 GCF_000164805.1 Carlito syrichta
CTGAGCCACCAAGCCCAACCAAGACAGGATTTTTGAAAAGGTAATTAAGAGGTCGGGCACAGGGGCTCACACCTGTCATCCCAGCACTTTGGGAGGTGGAGGCAAGAGGATGGCCCGAGTTCAGGGGTTCAAGACCAGCCTGAGCAACATGGCAAGACCTCATCTACAAAATGAATCAAAAAATTTGCAGAGCATGGTGGCGTGCACCTGTGGATATTGGGAGCTGGCCATGGAGGCCTGCCTGAGCATTAGGGATCCAGGCAGGCTGCGGACCTTGAGACCACCAGGCTGGTTCAGGAGCTGAAGGCCCATTCCCTCCTCCTTTCTTTGTTGTTTAGCATTACCCACCGGCAGGGATTTTGACAATCTAAGCATGAAGTTCTGAGAATATGACAGGCATGGCTGACTCTAGGGATCCATTGTTCCCGCTTCTCACAGACTGCGGTCTCGGCTTTAAACTTAACACAGTTCAAACTCAGATCACATTTGGGAGTCTTATACATAATACAAGCTTCTTTATAAGATTTAAAAAATATATTTGTAAAATTAGTATATACATTTAGAGGGTTGTTTCCAGCGTTAGATGGTATAGATGATTATCCAGGGTTACCAGAAATGGCCCAGCACAAACTTTGGACTGGGTCACATTCTTTAGGAACTTGTTTGAGCTATAATTTAGAGTTATTTATAGTACAGGTAAAAATTAGCACAGATAAGAAAAGATATTATGGATTTCAGTCAGTTATATTGCTTTTTGAAGAATATAAACTAAGCATGAGGAACAGTGAGATAACTTTTAGGATTAACCTTTCTCATGCTTGGGGAAAA
>NW_007008493.1:0-803 GCF_000164805.1 Carlito syrichta
AATTCAAAAACTCGGAAAAAACAGTCACTTTAAAATGTGGTCAAATTACATGATTGGACCCTTTTCATAATAAGGAATACAGGTAAACAGCAGACACATGAAAATGTGCTCAGTCTCACTCATCATCAAAGGAATGCAAATGAAAACCACATTGAAATACCACATACTCTCTGTAAGAAATGCCATTATTAATAAAACAAACAATAAAAGATGCTGGTGAGAATTTGGAAAATAAATATGCTTCTACACTGCATGTGGACTGAAAACTAGAGCAACATCTGTGGAAAACACTATGGAGGTTTCTAAAGGGACAAGAAATTGACCTACCATGTGACCCAGTAATTCCCCTGTAAAGTATATACCTGGAGGAACTCAAATCATTTTACCAAAAAGATACCTGCACAAGTATGTTTGTTGCAGCTCTAATCACAATTGCAAATTACATGGTACCAACCATGTTGCCCAGCAAAGCTGGAATGGACAATGTAAATGTGGTATATACAAAAAATGGAATATTATGCAGCCATAAAAAAGGATAGATATAGGTGTCGGAGACCCGCTCCGACCGAGGGTGGGTTAGGACCCGCACCGGAGAATCTGGATGGCGAGAAGAGACCACTCGAAGGCAGTTCTTCTGGGAACAGTCTGATCAGGACTGAAGCCAAATTTTATTCGGACTCTTTCCAACTTATATACCATTTTCTATACCCTCCAGCAGTGTGATAATCACATTCCATGCATATCACACTTTACAAACTATGCATCACAAGACCATCATGAGATTTGCAAGTTCCAAGCAAACA
>NW_007008494.1:0-872 GCF_000164805.1 Carlito syrichta
ATGTCCTTTCTAGTGAGGTGAGTCTCTTGAAGGCAATAGATTGTTGCCTGATGATATTTCCATTTTGCCAATCTATGTCTTTTCAGTGGTGCATTTAGTTCATTCACATTTAGGCTGATAATTGAAATGCAAGAGTTGATCCCTGTCATAAGGTTCTTACAGAGTTGTTCCTGTTTATTTTTTGTCTTTCTTTGGGTTTTGGAGTTGGTTCATGTGTGTTTTTAATCTTTTGCCTGTACTCTTGTGAAGAATGCTGTTGTTCTTTTTTCTTTTTCTTCTGTGTTCAGTACTTTCTTAAGTGTTTCTTGTAGAGGTGGTCTGGTGGCGGCGTAGGTTCTTAGGGATTGGATGTCTGGAAAAGATTTCAATTCTCCCTCATTAATGAAGCTTAGTTTGGCTAGGTAGGTTATTCTTGGTTGAAATTGCTTCTCTTTTAGAACTTTGAAGATAGGGCTCCAGGCTCTCCTGGTCTGAAGTGTTTCTGTGGATAAATCTGCTGCTATTCTAATTGATTTTCCCTGGTAGGTAGTCTGGCCTTTTTCTCTTGCTGCCTTTAGGATTTTTACTTTCATAGTTACTTTGTTTGGGCGAATTATTATGTGTCTGGGAGTTGGTCTTCTCGTTTGTTGTCTTGCAGGAGTTCTCTGAATCTCTTGTGTTTGAATTTTTTCATCCTTAATGAGATGAGGGAAGTTTTCTTGAATGATTTCATGAAATGTTTGTTCCAGTGTGGCTTCTGTTTCTCTTTCTGCCTCAGGAAACCCAATTATTCTTAGGTTTGGTCTCTTGAAGTGATCATTCATCTCTTGCAGGTTTTGTTCTTTCTTTTTGAGCTTCTTTTCTATGCTTTTGACAGTTTGGGTGAGTTCTGA
>NW_007008495.1:0-766 GCF_000164805.1 Carlito syrichta
TCATCATCTACTTCTGCATCTCCTATGCACTGAAATTTAAATTAAAAAAGGAATCTGCAAACATCTACTTTGCTGAAAACAAATCTAGAGAGAAATAGAAAAATCAGAAATTACTGAAAGTAAATTGGCTTTCTGATTTGCTGACCTTCTTGTTCCTTCTGTGAAAATGACAGCAAAAGATTTGTTCTGGTCCATTTAGAAGCACAAAATAAGCTGGGCTCGGTGGCTCAGCCTGTAATCCCGCTCCTTTGGGAGGCTGATGTGAATGGATTGCCTGAGCCCGCGGGTTCGAGACCCGCCTGGGCAAGTTGGCGAGACCTCATCTCTACAATAAATCAAAAATTAGCCGGGCATGGTAGTGTGCACCTGTAGTTCCAGCTACTTGGAAGGCTGAGGCAGAAGGCTTGCTGGAGCCCAGCAGGTCGAGCCTGCGGTGGCCAGCAGCAGCCACTGCACTCTAGTCTGGGTGACAGAGTGGGACTCCAATTAAAAAAAACAAAAGAATCACAAAATAATAAATACTTTATTATTAGCACACAGCATTTGTATAATGTTTTTGTTCTATTTATTTTAACCATGTAAGTTCTAGCTCTACTTACTCTAGCACACAATGAGTCCTGTCATCTCCATCTAACATGAGTGGGAAAGCCTGGGTGACAGACAACCACCCTCAGTATCCAGTCAGCAAGTTGTTCTGCCACTGCCCCTCCATGTGGTCAATGCAGCTGCCCTGTGTCTGACTCAATAACACCTTCCCCTAGGTCTA
>NW_007008496.1:0-646 GCF_000164805.1 Carlito syrichta
TTCTTTCTTTCTTTCTTTCTTTCCTTCCTTCCTTCCTTCCTTCCTTCCTTCCTTCCTTCCTTTCCTTCCTTCCTTCCTTCCTTCCTTCTTTCCTTCCGTCCTTCCTTCCTTCCTTCCTTCCTTCCTTCCTTCCTTTCTTTCTTTTCTTCCCTCTTTAGGTGCCCAGGCTGCTCTCAAACACCTGAACTCAGGCCCCTCTCTCAGCCTGGGCCTCTAAATCTGCTGTGATCCCAGGCTTTCCATTCGGTCAACATCTTAGTCTTCCTGCCTGGTCTTGAACTCTGGGTTGGAGGCGATCCACCAACCCTCACCCAAGGTTTTCTGGGTTTTACGTGAGTTGCCAGGTGGTCTCCAACCCCCCCTCCAGTTCTCAGTCACTCCATCAACCACCTTCGTGTGGGAGGTGTGCCCCTTCCTCTCTTGATCACTCCATAGTCCAAGGCCCACACGGACCTTTCCCTGGGGAGCCGTGGACACCCGTCGTGATGCACGTTGGAGATTTATTTTGTTGGCAGAATCTCCATTGCCTGGCCTGGGGCACACAGCACATTACTGGTTTTTGTGGTCTTGAACTGTGGAGCTCATTCGGTCTTCCAGCCTTGGACCCCAAACAGCCATGAACTCCAGGTCCCACAATGCCTGACTC
>NW_007008497.1:0-817 GCF_000164805.1 Carlito syrichta
AGAGTCTATAATACTGAGTGACCTCTCACAAAAACAAAAATCCGAATATCACATGTTCTCACTCATATAATGGACCTTGCACATCCAATGCAATACTATGAGAAAATGACGGATGGTACTGGGAACCTACGGGGGGGAGGGGGATGGGATTAACAGTAGCAAATATCTGTCGGGGGATGGGAAAACACTTCTTATCTACAGGGTGCCTGAATGAAACGTCATTGTACACCTACCCTTAACTGTACCCCACAAAACCATAATAAAAACTACTGATTAATGAAAAAAAAAAAAAAAAAAAAAAAAAAAAAACTAAAAACAGGCAAAAAGAGAGAGAGAGGCAAACTACAAAAACTCAAAAATACACAGTCATAAAACAAATGGAACTGAAAGAAATCCAACACCACAAGCCCTGGTAACGATAATGATGAAAAAAAGCTGCTGCCAAATGGATCTTGTGATGACGCCAGTGATCTAATTCCCTTATTATCAAAAGATGCAGGTAAAGGCAGCCTTGACAGAAGGCTTTGAAAAATCAAAAAAGCGCAGCATCACTGAAACTGCATTATCTGATTTATGCTTTTTCAAAGACCAGGCTTGTGTCATATGCTGATAATAGACTTTAGCCATCAAAACGTTATTTTATCTGGTATCTTGATGTTAAAGAATTGTGGAAAGCAGCAAATGGAGCTGTGTTATTTATGTAATGTTTGAAACTATGTTAGTCCACTGGGGGGAAAATAACCACACACACACAACAAAAACCAAAACCCAGACTGGATAATAATTTAATGAACCTCAAAGTTATACATGGTCGACA
>NW_007008498.1:0-442 GCF_000164805.1 Carlito syrichta
GTCTAGGCGACAGAGTGAAACTCCAACTCAAAAAAAAAAAAGAAAGAAAAAGCATACACAAGAACATCTATATACCTAACCCTGGGTTGTGCCCCACATGTTTAAAAAAAAAAAAAAAAAAAAAACATATATATATATATATATATATATATATATATATATATATATATATGCAGAAAAGTTCCAAATGTCATTGGATGAAAGGGGTAGGATAAAAAAAGAGGTTAGAGTTGGGCAGTTTGTGCTTCAGAAGAACAGTTTTTGGTTGGTTTGGTCTTTTTTTAAATGAGATGGAAAAGATAATATTTTCTTATATAGTTGATCCATAAGGGAAAAAACTCTCATTAAGTCACAAAAACAAGGTCATCCAAAAGCAACATTATAAATATTTCAAAACTTTAGTAAAATATTAATGCCTTTAGTGTGTAAAGGGATCTTACAA
>NW_007008499.1:0-3567 GCF_000164805.1 Carlito syrichta
TAGTAGACAACATGGGAATTTTTTGTATTTAGGGTTCGTAAAACAATGATTCTTTATTCGTACTTAGTTGGAGGCCATGTAGTGTCCTGTATGTGAGGACTCTCTTTACATTGATTCCTATATCGAAACATTGATTCTTGTTTAGCCCTTAGTAAGAAGTCATTTAGATTTTTTGATAGAGGAACCGTGGAAAACAGATTTCTTCTCTTTTATTAGCAAGAGGCCATGTAGTTTCCTCTATATGAGGATTGCTCTTACCCACATTCATGCCTCGAATCCCTGATTCTTCTTTAGCCGTCAGCAAGATGTCTTGCAGATTTTCAGGACTGAGGACTCGTATAACCCAGATTCCTTATTTTTGGCAACAGTAGTGCAGTTACCTGTATATGAGTGCTCCTGTTCACAGATACATGCTTTGAAAGCTTGAATCTTGTTTATATCTGAGGGAGACGCCATATACTTTTTTGGAGATTGAGAAAACATATCACCCACATTCCTTATTCTTTCTTAGGAAAAGATAGTGCATTTACCTGTATAAGAGGATTGCATTTCCCTAGTTTATGCTTCAAAAACCCAAATTCGTTTTTAGCCCTTAGCAAGAAACCTTGAAGTTATATAGGGATGAAGGACACATGTAAACCAGATTCCTTATTCTCTTGTAGCAATAGACAGTGCAGTTTCCTGTATATGAGGACTCCCATTTTCCAGATTCCTATTCCAAACCCTGAATAGTGGTTATCTCTTAGCAAGTTGGTCTGCAGCTTTTTGGGTTGGAGGCCTCATGTAACCAAGATTCCTTATTCTTCCGTAGCAACAGGTCATGTAGAGTTCTGTAAATGAGGACTCCCATTACTGAAATTCCTGTTTCATTCTCAGCAAGACACCAAGATATTTCCTAGTGATCTAGAATTCCAGTTCCTTGGATATCAAGTGAAAGACTCCCATAAAGTTCTTGAGGAATTGGAACCCAAGATTCCTGGTCCCTTTCAAAAGACTCACGAAAAATGTGGCGACATAGAAGCCCAGATTGCTAATTAAACCTTATCAAGAGACTTTGTGGATTTAGGCGATTGAGAATTCCAAGAACCGCATTCCTTTTCCGTTCTCAGCAAGACGCACTGAATTTCCCTGTCCATGTGGATTCCAAAACTCTGTGTACAATAATGCAGATGCCCAGATGTTTCCTAGGGACGTGTAATCCATGGATCCTGGTTACATTTTAATAATCCGTACTAAATATTTGGCAACTGCAAAACCCTCGGCACCCTACAAATAAAGTACAAACGGAAATTTAAGGATTACCAAGTTCATCCTAAGACCAAAGTTACATTCAAATACGGCAATATGATACATTTTTTTTAGGGAATCTTCCTTAATAATCCCGGGGAACTTAAGGGATTTGTACAACCAGATACCCGATTACAACTCTCAAGAGGACCAGAATGTTGCTGGAGTGTTGAAATGACTGATTCATAATACCCACAGCCAAATATCTCTGAAACATGAGACGATCTCGAAGCCTTGATTCTTGTTTATACCTGAGCAAGACGCCCTGAAAATTTTTCCGATTTTGGACTATTGTATCACAGACTCCTTATTCTTCTTTACTGAGGTGCCATGTAATGTCCAGTATATGAGGACTCCCTTTCCCCAGAATCCTGTTTGGAAACCCTGATTCTTGTTTTGCCATTAGCAAGATGTCATGTTGATATTGTGACGGAGGAACCATTTAAAAGAGGTTTCTTAGTTCTCCTTAGCTAGAGATCATATAGTTTCTGCATATGAGGACTGCTATTACCTATATTCCAGCTTCTATACCCTGAATCTTGTGTAGCCCACAACAGATGGCCTGTTGATTTTAAGAACTGTGGACTGCTATAACCCCGATTCTTTTTCTTCCGTGGCAAGGGGCTGTGTATTTTGCTGTATATTAGGACTCTCATTAGATACATCCTGCTTCGAAATTCTGATGTTATTTAGAATTTTCCAAGATGCTCTGTAGATTTTTGGGATTGAGCACCCGAGAAACGCAGATTCCTTATTCTTACTTAGCAATAGGCAGTGAAGTTTCCTTTATGTGAGGACTTCCATTACCCAGATTCCTACTTCTTATCCTGAATCCTGGTTACGTCTTAGGAAGATAGCCTGTAATTTTTGGGATTGAAGACTCATTTAAGGAAGATTCCTTATACTTCCTTAGCAATATGACGTGTAGTTTCCTGTATATGACCCCCTCCATTACCCAGTTTCCTTCTTCACTCTGCAGGATGCCAAGACCGTTCCTGGTGACCGAGAATTCCACTTTTTTGGATATCAAGAGAAAGACGTCCATAAGGTTCTTTGGGAACTGGAATCCAAGATTCCTGGTTCCCCTACACAAGACCTCCCCAAAATGTGGAATATTCCAAACCCAAAACCTCAGTTCCTACCTACCCACCCTCAAGAATTTTCTGTACTTTGTGGTCACCTGAATCGAGGAATTTTGTACTAATATACCTTTTGATTCTGGGGAAAATGTTTATGGTCGTAGATGGTCCCAGGAAACAAAAGGATTTCTAGAGCCAAATCCTTGGTTACAACTAATAAGAGGACCAAAAAGATCCTGAGGATCTGTAATGACAAATTTAGCATATCCACGGAGCAAGTAGCTCTGAAAATGTAGGGACCCAGAAGCCCAAATTGCTGATTAAACCTTATCAAGAGGCCCTGAATATTCCGGTTAATGAGAATTCCTAGAACTGGATTTCCTTTTGGTTCTCAGCTGATGCCCTGATTTTCCCTGTCGATGTGGATTCCAAATTCAGTATACAAACAGATAGATGGCCAGAACATCTAGGGACGTGGAATTCATGATTCCTGGTTATTTTTTTTAAATATGTACTAAATATTTTGCAACTGTAAAACCCTTGTCCCCTCTCAAAATAAGAAGAGAAACACTAGGAGATGGAATACAGGGTTCACCTTAAGAAAAGACTTACATTCACATATGGCAAGAAGATTCCATTTGTCCTGATATCTGGCCTTAGTTGTTTCAAGGAAACTAACGGAATTGGAGTGCCCGATAGCCATTTACAACTTTCAAGAGGACCAGAATGTTGCTGGAATCCTGAAATGACCGATTCGTAATGTCCGCATGATAAATTGCTTTGAAACATTTAGGGAGCTCGAAGCCCTCTTTCTCGTTTTTGCCATAGCATAAATCCTGGGAATTTTTTGGATTGAAGACTCATACAACAAAGATTCTTTATTCAGCCTTAGTTGGAGGCCGTGTAGTGTCCTGTATGAGAGGACTCTCTTTCCCTAGATTCCTGTTTCTAAACACTGATTCTTGTTTAGCCCTTACTCAGATGCCATGTAGATTTTTTGATAGAGGAACCGTGGAAAACAGATATTTTCTTTTTCTTAGCAAGAGGCCATGTAGTTTCCTGTTTATGTGCACTGCTATTACCCACATTCATGACTCCAATCCCTAATCCTTCTTTAGCCATCAGCAAGATATACTGTAGCACTTCAAGACTGAGGAAGCCTATAACCCAGATCCTTCTTTTTAGCAACAGACGTGCATTT
>NW_007008500.1:0-897 GCF_000164805.1 Carlito syrichta
CCTTATTCAGTGGATTTTTAAATGACCACGTATCCCTGGAGAAGTTTTTGGATAGATGTGAACACCTTGTTTCCTTCTCTGTTTGGGAATGAAACCACCATGTCTACCGCATTTGGCAGAGCACTGTACACAAGTCCTTGAAATCTAAGGATTGCTCAGTAGGCAACGTCCCTGCCATTATGATGTCAACGTTCTGAGACTGATGTCATAAGTGGAAATCTGACTTGCTTGTTTTCCTTACTTGCTTACATCTTTAAATTTAAAATTTAGACTTTCAATCAATCTACAGATACATTGAATTAACCATTAATTAACATCATTTTTCCCAGACCTGGAAATTACATTAAAGTATTCATATGAAACCCTAAACAATCATGAATAGCCAAAAGAATTCTGATCAAAATAAACAAAGCAGAAACTATCACTCTTCCAGACTTCAAACATTACAATAAGTTTAGAATAAGCAAAACAGCCTGGGATAGGTACAAAAATAGGGACATATTCCAATGGATCAGGAAAGAGAATGAAATCCTCAAATTCTCAACCAACTCTTCTTTGAAAAATCCTCCAAGGCCCACTGGGGAATATAGAACACATTTAGTAAATGGTGCTGGGAATAGTCGGACCTTAAGCACAAGATTGAAACAGGATGCCTAACTATCACCATAAACATTAACTCTAAATGGAACAAAGACTTAAAAGTAAAACACCAAATTATAATAATCTTAGAAAACGCAGGAGACACCTTTATGGAAACAGAAACCGGGAAGTAATTCCTCTTCAGAACCCTAAATGCCCATACCTTAAGAATTAAGTTGGACATGTGGGATCACAACAAATTACTACAATGCTACAAACAAAAGAAACCATCAAAAGAGCAGGAGACTGTCCAAAGAA
>NW_007008501.1:0-479 GCF_000164805.1 Carlito syrichta
CTTGTTGATAGATTGAGACTTTTATAATTATGCAGCGTCCTTGAATCTTTTTTAATTTTTGATAACTTAAAAGTTGTTTTGTCTGATATTAAGATTGTGACTCCTGCCTTCAGTTTGCCTGGGAATTTGTTTTTCATCCTCTAACTTTGAGTTTGTGATTGTTCATTGTAGTGAGATGAGTTTCCTAGATGCAGCAAATTATTGGATCATAGTTTTTTTAATCTAGTTTTCCATTCTGTATCATTTCAGTGATGCATTTAGTCCATTCATGTTCAGGCTGATTATTGAAATGTGAATATTAATCCCTGACCTAAGGTAATTATGAAGATTTTGGTTTGTTTGTTTGCTTTCTTTTAACTTTTGGGTTGATAGATGTGTTTGTTTTCAAGTTTGCAGCCATGATGCATTCTCTGTTGATTCTGTGTTCTCTTGGGATATGTGTGGCCATTCTTTTTTTCGTGCTTTTAATATCTTTTGAA
>NW_007008502.1:0-725 GCF_000164805.1 Carlito syrichta
GATTCCTTTGTACTTGCTGGTCTCCCTAACTCAGGATCTTTTGTTCCATGAGCTCACACATGTCTTTGCTGTGGGGCCTAGTGTGGAGCGTGGGTGCAGGCCTTCTGGGGCATGTGACTGAAGGTGTGGTACGAACGTGCCTGGTGGCCACCCATGAAATGACAGCCTGGAATGACAACCGGAAAGTGCATGTTCCTTTCCCATCCCTCATGCTGTGTGGCAGGGTTGGTGGTGGTGGTGATTATTATTTGGAGTGTGATGCCCTGCCTCACAATATGGTTGAAGGCATAGGATCCGGATAATTCCCTTTCTTAATACCCCTGCTGAACCCATGAAAAAATAAAATGGTGTGACAACCATCTGTCTTGAAGGAACTTGAATTTTTGTCTCCTTAGCTGATTATGATAAAGAATAACATTAAAATGGATCACTAAGACAATATTTGCAATTTTCGATTCAAATAATTTACTAAGAGGTAAATAACATACAAAACATACAGATTTTATATATGCAGTTTGATGAGTTTTGATAATTACATACACCTCTATAATCACCATCCCAAACAAATGATAGAATATTTCTCTCACCTCAGAAAGTTCCCGGTGTCCCTTTCCAAGCAATATTTTGTCCTGTCATTCAAGCAACCATTTTCTAATACTTATCACTATGGATGAGCTGTGTGTTCTTGAACTGCATATAAATAAAATCATGCACTGTATACTATT
>NW_007008503.1:0-658 GCF_000164805.1 Carlito syrichta
AGGTCATTAGGTAGTTAACTCAGCTGGTAAGCCAGCAGGATATGTAAGTAGGTAGCTAGTTAAGTGAGCTGGCTAGCCATGAGGATATCTTGTTATTTCAATTAGTTGTCACCTGGATATCCAGCTTTCTAGCTAGATAGCTAGCTAGTTAAGTCTGTTAGCTAGCCAGATGGCTACTTCTTTAAGTCTGCTAGTTAAGTCAGTTGGCTAGGCTGCTATCTAAGTAACTAGGCAATTAAGTCAACTGGCTACCCAGCTGGCAAGCTAGTTAAGTCAGCTTGTTAAGTCTGTTGTCTAGACAGCTAGCTAACTATTAAAAAGTTAGTAACGTCAGATGCATAGACAGCTGGCTCGCTAGTTGTTTCAGCTGGTTAAGTCAACTGGCTAGCTAAGTAGCTTGCTAGTTAATTCAGCTAGATATGTCAGCTAGCTAGCTACTTAAGTCAGCTAGTTAAGTCAGCTAGCTATATGATGGCTAGCTAGGGAACTAACTAGTTAAAACAGCTAGTTAAGTCAGCTGACTAGGTAGGTAGCTAGCTAGATAAGTCAGTTAGTTAAGTAATCAGGCTAGCTAGTTAAGTAACCTAGTTAAGTCAGCTCGGTGGCCAGCAGGTTAGCTAGGTAGTTAGGCAGTTACGTCCACTGGCAAGCCAGTGAG
>NW_007008504.1:0-865 GCF_000164805.1 Carlito syrichta
ATCCTGGGTTCAGGCAGCGTCTTGCCTTGGCTTCCAAGGGTGCGGGCTGATGGCCCTGAGCCACGGTGCCCAGCCTGCACTCACAAGTGCAGTTGGCAGGGGCAATGCAAAGGCATGTCTCAGGTTGGAGGCCACTGCAACCGATATAGCTGGGACCACAAGTGACACCACATGTGACTTGAACATTTGCGTTCCAGGGAGTTACGGGGTCTCGCTATGTGGCCCAGGTTGGTCCAAATTCCGGACTCCATGTGTATCCCACCTCAGCAACGAAAAGTCAGAGTCTGATTGTGTGCTGATCTACCATCTTTCAGAAACTCTAGGCCCGAGACTCATGCCTGCTTTCCAAGTGATATCTGTTCATGATGATCCAACTCCATACACAAATGGATGCTCTTCTTTTATTTTCTTTACCCCTTTTTTCTTTGAGTGGGAGTCTCACTCTGTCACCCAGCCTGGATGGCGGTGGCTCCCACCTGGCCACCACAGCTTTGGCCCTCTGGGATCCGGCGAGCCTTTACCTGAACTTCTGAGGGGCCAGAAAAACAGGCACAGGCCACCACACTTTGATCATTTAGGATGGAGGGTAAAGATGAGGTCTCGCCAAGGTGCCCAGGCAGGTCTTGTCCTGTGAACTTATTTCAGCTGCTGGTCTCAGCCTCCCATAGCACTGGGATGATGAGGCTTAGCCTCCGAGCCTGGCCTCAATCCTTCATCGAAAACAAAACAGAAGGCCTCGTGCGGTGGCACACACCTGGAATTCCTGCACGCTGGGAGACCGAAGTGGGAGTATGGAGGAACCCAGGAGCCCCAAAACCAGCCTGGGCAATGCAGGGAGACTACATCTCCGCACCCATCAAACAGG
>NW_007008505.1:0-4199 GCF_000164805.1 Carlito syrichta
AGAAAGAAAGAAAGAAAAAAGAAAGAAAGAAAGAAAGAAAGAAAGAAATCCATTCTCCTACAAACCTTCTGCCCTCAGTCCTTCACCCCCTCATGTGAGAGTTCCCCAAGCCCAACACCTTCCAGGCCCAACCCCCCCAATGGCTGCCCCCTCTTTGGTGCATGAGTTCCCGAGGCTCCCTGGCCCAGTTTCTGCCAGCCTTCCTCTCCATGGATATAAATGTGCCCCAGGCAGATTGAACCTCCCACTCAGCAATGAGGACTTACACCAAAAAATGCCAGGGACACATCCCTCACCTGGTGACATTTCTTTCCCCCAATCCCATTTTTCCTGGTTCTAAATCCATTCACCCTGTGAACACACTATGTGCAGTTGAGAATCTGTGTACGATTCTGTTGTTTTTGGAGACAGGGTCTGGCTCTGTGGCCCAGGCTGGGGCCCTGGGACATGGCAGTTGTTCACCACCTTCCTCAAAATTGTGGGCTGCGAGCCATGCTCGGTGGCTCAGCCTGTAATCCCGTTCCTTTTGGAGACTGAGGTGAGTGGATTGCCTGAGGCCACGAGTTCGAGACCCACCTGGGCAGCGAGACCTCATCTCTACAATAAATAAAAAAAGCAGCCGGGTATGGTAGCATGCGCCTGTAATTCCAGCTACTCGGAGGGCTGAGGCCGGAGGATCACTGGAGCCCAGCAGGTTGAGGCTGCGATGGACGGGAGCAGCCTCTGCACTCCAGTCTGGGCGACAGAGTGAGACTCCGACTCAAAAAAAATATTGTGGGCTGCAGCAATCCTCCAGCCTCAGTCTCTGGTATGGCTGAGATGAAGGGCACCTCGATCACAGGCACCATGTTTGGATGGCTGTGGAGATGGGGTCTCCCTGCATGGTCTGGGCTGGCCTTGGTCTCCTGCGTTCCAGACAAACTCCCCTCTTGGCATCCCAGAGTGCTGGGATTCCAGGCATGGACCTCAGCACCAGTTCTTCTGGTTCATTTTCAATGAAGGATCAAGGTCGGGCTCAGGGGCTCAGCCTCATCATCCCAGCATTTTGGGAGGCTGAGGCCAATGGCTGGCTCTAACCAATGGTCAGAGACCCACCTGGACAACTTGGCAAGACCTCATGTCTCCCCTCCATCCCAAATGAGCTTGGCATGGTGTCATTCCCCTGTCTTTCAAACTCCTCAGGAGGTCGGGAAAAAGATTGCTGGAGCCTGGCGGGTAGAGGCTGTGGTGGCCGGGAGCGATCAACCACCCTACAGCCTGGGCGATGGAGTGAGACTCTGACTCAAAGAAAAAAAGGAAAAAAGGAAAAAAAAGAAGAGCATCCATTTGTGTGTGTAGTAGGGATCATTGTGAACAGACAGAGATCATTTTGGAAGGAGGCCCCAGCCTTGGCCCTAGAATTCCTGAATGATGGAAGATATGCAGAAAATTGGGCTGTGGCTTTGGGAGGTGAAGGCAGTGGACCACTGGAGCCCAGGAGTTTGAGACCAGTCTGGGCCATGTAGCAAGACCTCATCGCTCCCGGAAACATACACACAGGAGTCACATGTGGTAGTACCCAGGGTCCTGGACACAGGATGTGGTCGCCTTCATCCAGGGGCGTTCCTTTGCATTGCCCCCTCTGACAGAATGAGTGAGTCCAAGCTGGGCACCATGGCACACAGCCCTCAGCCCTGCGCCCTGGGAGGCACCCTGGGATGTGCCCAGTGGCACCCTTTGAAACCTCCCACAAGCGATAGGTAGGATAGTGCCTTTTCCTCTCCCATCTCTGAACGTGACTCTTTGTGCTGGGTGTCAGGGGTGGTGGTGTGGGCGATGGAGGTAAGACCAGGGGTTGGGGACCAGCTCGAGCAATGTGAAAAGACATTGTCTAGGTGAAAGGTCTTCAAAATCGAGTCAGGCATGGTGACCCCGGACTCCCGGCTACTCGGGGCCCAAGACAAGAAGACCACCTGAGCTCCGCAGTTCGAGGCCCTGGGAGCCACGATCATGCCAATGCACCCCAGCCTGGCCAACAGAGATTCAGGTGACAAAAATGACGCCTCCCAGGTGCTTCAGGATGGGTGGCCACGGCTCCCCAGTGAAAGGTCCGTGTGGGTGGGGACAATGGTGTGATCAGGAGAGGAAGGGGCCCATCACCCGCCCAAAGGTGGCAGACCAGGCAACTGGAACTTGGGCTGGCTGTGGCATTCCCCACCACTTTGATCGCTCTGTGCCCAACAGCTGGCATAAATCTGAACCGTCTCTTCCATAAGCCCACACTTGTGTTTTCCGTGGGGAATCAATGTGGAGGGTGAAGGCAGACCTTGTGGGACGCGTGATCAAATCCGTGTGTTTTCCGTGGGGAACCAATGTAGAGGGTGGAGGCAGGCCTTGTGGGATGGACGTGCCCGGTGGCAACCTTTTAAACCTCCCACAAGCAACAGGTAGGATAGTGAATTTTCCTCTCCCATCGCTGAGCATGACTCCTTGTGCTGGGTGTCAGGGTGGTGGTGTGGGCAATGGTGGTGATTATTATTATTTGAAGTCAGAATCCTGCTTTGTCACCCAGGCCTGAGTGCAGGGTCATGCTCAAGGATACCGAGGACTCTACTTGCCGGGCTCAGGCGATCCACCTTAGCCCCCAAGTGACTGGAAACACAGGCCTGTGCCACCACGCCTGGCTAATGTTTGGATTTATTTTTCATGACTGAGACGAGGTCTCACCCAGTGTCCTGGGCTGGTCTTGAACCCACAGGCTCAGGCCATCCACTCGTTTTGGCCTCTGAAGGACTGGGATGCCAGGCTGAGTCCCTGAGCCTGGCCTGTGGTTGTGGTGGTGGTGGTTGGTATTAATATTCTGAATCAGAGTCCCGCTCTGTAGCCCAGGCTGGAGC
Source organism: Carlito syrichta (assembly GCF_000164805.1). Lineage (NCBI taxonomy): Eukaryota > Metazoa > Chordata > Mammalia > Primates > Tarsiidae > Carlito > Carlito syrichta. Next base: position 2,877 of record NW_007008505.1, read on the forward strand.
ACAGGAGCCCACTCTCAGCCACTGTGGCCTCTAACAACTGGGTTCCAGCGATCCTCCTGCCACGACCTCCAGAGTGGCTCAAATGACAGGTATGTGCCACCTCGCTCAGCTCATTTTTTTGACTTCTTGAAGAGACAAGGTCTCGCCAAGGTACCCAGCCTGGTCTCGAACCATGGGGCTGAGGCCAACCTTTCTCCTCAGCATCCCAAAGCGCTGGGCTGACAGGCATGAAAGCCCATGCCAGGCCTTCACACTGCTCTCGGGGCCCCACTGTGAGGCGGGCTCCCTTCAGACAACCTGGTACCCTGGAGATGGCGGCCAGAGTCACAGGCCAATCCCACCCCAGGGGAGGGCCTGGCACAGGGTCATGTCTCCCCCAGAGCACCCACACCTCCACCCACCTCGATCCCCAGTGTGGACCTGCTGGCTCTTCTCAGTGTCCACCTCAAGGAAAGGGAGTGTGTGACTCTCAAACTGTCTGGGGGTGCTGGTCGGGAGACTCACACTTGTCTTCTCGGCACTCAGGGAGCACAAGATGGGAAGATGGCTGGAGACCAGGAGCTGAGACCAGGCTGGACACCATAGCAAGCCCCCACCTTGGCCCCAAGCTAAACCCAGGAAACCTTGGGTGAGAGCAGGCATTGTCGAGAGGATCATCCCCGGTCCAGAGTTCAAGAGCAGGCACAAATACCAGGATGTCGACCAAATGGAAAGCCTGTGATCATAGCAATTTTGGAGGCCCAGGCTGAGAGTATCGTCTGGGTTATGTGGTTTGAGAGTAGCCTGGGCAACCTAGTGAAGAAAGAAAAAGAAAGAAAGAAAGAAAGAAAGAAAGAAAGAAAGAAAGAAAGAAAGAAAGAAAGAAAGAAAGAAAGAAAGAAAGAAAGAAAGAAATCCATTTTCCTGCAAACTTTCTGCCCTCATTCCTTCCCTCCCCACCCCCCCCACATGTAAGGACACCCAAGCTCAGAACCTTCAGGTCCCACCCACCCCCAGTGGCTTCCCTGCCTTTGGTGTGGGAGTTCCCAAGTCTCCCTGGCCAGGTTCCTGCCAGCTCTCCTCTCTGAGGTGATTAATGTGCCCCAGGCATGTCGACTCTCAGACTCGGAAATGAGGACCTTTCACCAATAAAGGCCAAAACATATCCCTCACCTGGGGACAATTCTTCCTCCCAAATCTCATTTTTCTTGGCTATAAAGCCAGTTCCTCTGTGGACACACCATGCGCAGTTGAGAATATGTGTATTATTCTGATGTTTTTTGGAGACAGGCTCTGACTCTGTGGCCTAAGCTGGAGCCTGGGGACATGACCATTGTTCACCGC
>NW_007008506.1:0-6713 GCF_000164805.1 Carlito syrichta
AGCATAAGAAAACTGAAAAGTGTATATTAATGTCAAACGAGGAAGACTTTCAGGAAAAGAGGGCAACTAGAGATAAAGAAGCACATTTCATTATGATTAAAGGATCCACTGATCAGGAATGGAAGAAAAACAATATTTATAGCATATATGTGATCATTTCAGAATTCGGAAACAGAAAAATATAAGCAATTTTATATTAATGAATTTGAAAGCATTTAAAAGGTAGAACTCCACGTAAACCCAACTTAATGAACAATAAAACTGAGGACATCTGCAGAGTCGTGTTCATTAATTAAACTGCATGCATATTTAAAATCTTCTTATAAGTGTGTCCCAAGGTCTGGTGACTGAATTGGTCAATTGTTTTCTATAACTGAGAAATAAATGACACCAATCTCACGTAAGAAGTTGTAGAGAATACAAACAGTAGGCAACTTCTCCAAATGTTTTAAGCATTCTGTATAAACTGTATGCTAAACTGACAAAGATATCACACACAAAAGCAAATCAAAGGGTTATATATATCATGACCAAATTTTTAAAAATACTGTGTTTAACAAACTGGATCCAAAGTTATATCAAGTCTGATACACCATGTATAAATTGGGTTTTATCCCAGAGTGAATTCTTACTGCATTAACACTTTGAAATCACACAACTTCAGTCAAACGTAGAAATATATAATAATATTGTGATTATTATAATAGATGCAAAAAATTGACATAACTTATCACCACTTAAGATTAAAAAACATTTACAAAACTGCAGCTAGCATGGTAGTCAGTACTGAAATATTCAAATCTTCCCGAGTGCAATTTAATATTTATGTAGGGGAACAGCACAAGTAAAAGGAAAAAAAGGCCTAATAATAGGAATGGAAGAAATGAAACTGCCATTATTCACATACTGAACATGCATATTTCTAGATTAACATCATTCTGCATATTACATACTAGAATTAATAAGTGAATTTAACAAGATTACTGGACATCTGGTTAATAAAAAGTAAACAATTTCCAAGTACCAGCAACAAATAATTAGAATAGAATAGAGTAACAGAATAAATTAAGTGAAAATACTGTTTACCACAACTTCAAAGATTATCACAATCTTAGATAAAATTTTAATAATATCTGAGCAAGATTTTTACACAGAAAACCACAGTAAATTATTCAGAGGAATTAATAAAGATATAAACAACCGGAAGGGTGAACAACATGTATTAAATGGAAGCTTTCGTTTTTTAACGTACACAATTCTTCCCACTTTGAAACACATGCAATCCCATTCACTGCGAATCCAAGTTAAATCCCAGTAGTAATTCAGCATGTTCTGTAAATCGCTAAACTTACAAACAGGACTAATGGAGAGAATTAATAGAAAGCTAGATTCCAGTTGAATAAAGTAAAGAAAGACCTCTTAGTAAATGATTAGGGCAATCCGGGACATTGTTTTTTCCTACCACCAGAGTTCAAGAAATAAAAAGAAAACAGGTTGATACCTGTGAAGTGGCTCTTCACAGTTTAATATCTAAGATCAGGATTTTACTGTATAAGATTATTTAGGTATACTGTATTTTCTTATAAACTATTATTCAAAAATGAAACTGAAACCATGGAAAAAGTTTTTTTCATTTAATTCACTGCACATGTATATATTAGCATCTCCACGGAATACTAGGAGTTATGCCCAGGTGTGTGTCACACATTTAGTATCCAGATCTTACAGAATGGAAGTCCTTCTCAAACTTGCTTTGCATGCTTTTAAAAAACCCACTAAGGTCAGAGAAGCAAAGAGATTGCCTGCAATTTTTGGAGAGAATAGAAAACTCGAACCTAAGACTCATCCTCTTGTAAACCAGTCCTGAACATTACATTATGCTATTTCCATAGTCCATATGAGAATTTCCACAAATAAGGCCATTTATCAATAAGTGTGTCTCCCTTCAAATGGGAGACAGACACATTCAAAATCATCAGAATAATTTCCTCACAATGAATTCCATGCTATAACTGGGCTCTAATCTAATCCAAATCACAACTAATTATTTTTGCAAATTTCTCTAATATGTAATCACACATAAAATAAGACTTTACCCCTTTAGAAATGACTGTTGGGGCCGGGCGTGGTAGCTCACGCCTGTAATCTCAGCACTCTGGAATGCAGAGGCGAGAGGACTGCCTGAGCGCAAGGGTTCGAGACCAGCCCTGGGAAAAATGGCGAGACCTCACCTCTACAATAAATCAAAAAATGAGCCAGGTGTGGTGGCAGGCACCTGTAGTTTCAGCTACTTGGAAGGCTGAAGTAGAAGGATCACCTGAGCCCGGCAGGTGGAGGCTGTGGTGGCTGTGAGCATGCCACTGCACTCCAGCCTGGGTGGCAGACATGGTGGACTTTTGAATTGGTTCCAGTATAGGGATATTAGCAGCTAACATTTCTATATGACTTCTGGTATACATGTGTACTTTCTAGGATAACAATGTCAGTCATAATAGAAATTACTGAGTCATATTGTATGTGTATACTCAGCTTAATAGAGCTTGCCAACAAAACTTTGCCAGAACCACACTCTAGGTTCTCCTTCCACAAGTTCTGTACGAGTTTCTCACAGACACAGGTATTATCAGGGTGACAGCCTCATGTATGCCCAGGCTCTACAGATGAGGAAAGTTCCCTTGCGGAAGGAAGCTTGAAACCAAGCACAGCATGGCAGTGTGACTAAGTGGAAGAGACAGCGATCGGAATTTGGGGCTGCTAACACAGCTGGGATTTACCTGGTAGAGCACTATTGATTAGGGAGTTGTGCATAGGACCAGTACCAAAGTTATTGTGGGAATTCACAATAAATCCTCGGTCTAGAGCTGGGCTTGTGGGGCTCTGCCTTACTCAAAGTAGACAAAATATCTAGTCATTGAATATATATTTAGGTAAAGTGCAAGATGAAGAGGAACAGGCAAGAAAAAAAAAAAAGAAAGAAAGAAAAGAAAAGAAAAGAAAAAGAAAACACTTGTTTTGGACAAAAGTGGACAAATATTTCCAAGTTTTGTAAAGTAACGTCAAACTACAGATCCAAAATCACCAAAATCAGTGCAGGTTAAACAAAACAGGTGTGCACATGCATACATCTTGCTTAAAATGCTGAAAGTCAAACATTTATTAAAAATTAAAATATCTGGAGAAATACAGATGAATTGCCAACTTGGGAATGATGATTCAAATGATGTTCTTCTTCTCAACAGAATCAACGGAGAAAGCATAATACGGGCCAGCATTTTTCCAATGCCAAAAACCCTGAGAGTCCAAAATACAGTATCAAATTTAATCATTTTTAAAAAATTTTATTTTAAAGAGGTAGGGTACAATTCAGGGTTAGGTATACAAATGCTCATTATGCAGGTACCCTTGTTGATGAGGTGTGCCCCATTAACTGGCAATCCCACCCGTCCCTTACCAGCAATTTCCCACTACTGCCAATACCTTTCTTACAATATTATGATAATTGTTCAAGGTCCACCTAGAAGTGAGAACATATGGTACTCTGTTCTTTGTTTCTGTGATAGATCACTGAGTATGATAGACTCTAAGTCCATCCAAGTTGCTGTGAAGTCCATATGTTTGTCCTTCTTTATGGCTGCATAATACTCCATTGTGTATATGTACCAAAATTTCATCATTTAATGAAACAAAATTATCCTTCCAATTTGAGGCTGAAATAAGACACATCCACACAATCAAACCAGAGACAATGTGTTGGTGGAGAACCTGAAATAGAAATAATATGGCAGGATGTTCAGGATGAATGAAAATGAAACTTCAAAGAAATCAAGAACTACAGGAGGAAAGAAGAGCACCGGAGAGGGACAACATGCAGAAACATAAAAGGCAATTCTTCTTTACTTTTGAAATGTATCTGACTTTATGAAGCAAAAATGGTAAACAACATTGTATATGTAAAATATATGAGAAGATCACAAAAAAAAGGGAACCAGTGGAAATGTGGTGTTATGAGGCTGTATTTATATGACATGGTACTATCATAAAAGACACTAGACCATGATGATATAAAATTCATACACCAATCCTTCGAGGAACAGTTAAATATAAAAATAAGAAGGTATAAATACCTTCTAAACCAATAACTGCATAACAAATCACCCCCAAATTTATCTTTAATAATAAACTCCTTGCTTACTAATTTTGTTTTTTGCTGTATTTTGATGAAGAACCAACATTACATGATCTGTACCAGGATATTCTGTGAACTGAGGAAATACTTATGGAGTCAATGAAATATTTAAATGGAGTAGAATGAAAAGAAAAACTGAGAACTTAAGATGATCATTTGCCTTAAAACAAATTGTATATATAGACTGGATTAATTGGTTATGGGAAAAAAAAAACTACAAATGAAATCGTGTTTTAAAAGTAGTGGGTGTCGAGACATGTGGTTTCAATAATGGCAAACAAACCTTACAGCCCAACTACACTACTGAGAAAAACTGGGAAAGTCGGAAAATTCAAAAATGTCTTTCAAGGCACCACAATGAAACGAAATAAGCATTTGAAGAAAAGGTCTGAATCAGAAGATAATTTTAGGTGGTGAGACCCAAAATTGATACTAAGGATTTTGCTAATTCAAAGGCGGTGACTGAGAAACCAAGATCCTAAGCAGTAAACTGAAGCTGAGAAGCTAAACAACTGAATGGGGCTGTCAGTAGTTTCTTTAGTCCAAGAGACACAGTTTAGACTTAGGTGTGTACCAATGAGAAGAGGTTGTGAAAAACAACCAACCATTTCTTTTTTTTTCTTTCTTTATTTTATTTTTTTTCAGTTGAAGTCTCACTCGGTCGCCCAGACTGGAGTGCAGTGGTCGCTTCCGGCCACCGCAGCCTCGAGCTGGTGGGCTCCAGCGATCCTTCCGCCTCAGCCTTCCAAGTAGCCGGAATAACAGGCAGACGCTACCATACCCAGCTGATTTTTTGATTTATTGTAGAGATGAGGTCTCGCTTCCCAGGCGGGTCTCGAACCCGCGGGCTCAGGCAATCCGCTCACCTCAGCCTCCCAAAGGCACGGGATTACAGGCTGAGCCACCGAGCCCGGCTACAACCAACCATTTCATTTGACATCCCTGAGGGATCGTGACATAAATATCAATATGAGCTGAAAAGAGAACATTCCTAACAAAACCTGAGACCAGTTTCTCAATCCCTGATTACTATAACTGCTTCCGTGTTAACTGTCTCACAAAAGCCAAAAGTAAATGCTCACTGCTTCCAATTGTTTCCATACTATTTATCACAGATAATCCAGCTTGGGACCAAAAACAACTGTACATGTATGGGAATGAAAGGATTAGCATCAGGCCTGTAATCCATTTACTAGGTTTACCTGGATGCCTGAGAAAGAAAGAATGATGACTTGGTTATATTCACACAATTTTGAGTGACAGTGAGATGTTACCGCACACCTATTAGGAGAGCTACAATTAATTAAAAATATTGATCGTCATATGTTACATCTTAAATCTATAAATAAATAAAAAAATACTGTCTGTTGGGAGTGTTGGCAAAGATGTTGAGCAACTGCAAATCTCATACACTTCTGATCAGGTGTACATATTACAGACCACCTTGACATTTTCTAAAATAACTTAAAAATATATCAATCATATTCTCTAGCCTTTCCATCCCTTGAACATTATCCAAAAAAAAAAATGAAATGATATGTCCATAGCAAAGACACTTACAAGAATTTTGTTTCATAGAAAAAGGAGGAGGTTTGGGCAGGATTAAGAAGATAAATGTAAAGATGTATTTTCTTGGATGTGTGGGATAGATATTTACATTTTCTTGATTGTGGAAAATGAAAAACAAATGGCAATTTAGTACCAAAAATAATACAACTGAAATAGTAACATTAAGATCAGAGAAAGAGCTGGGTGGGCATTTTGGCTTATGCCTATAATCCCAGCAATCTGGGTGGCTGCAATGAAGGACTGCTTGCTCCCAGGAGTTCAAGTCCACTCTAGGCAACATGGCGCGACCTTGTCTCCACAAAAAACAAACAAACATACAAACAAAAATTTAAATTGGCCAAGTGTGGCGGTATGCATCGGTAGTCCCAGTTGCTCAGGAGATTGAAGTTGGAGGATTACTAGAGCCAAGGAGTTTAAAATAGTGGCAAGCTGTGATTCTCCAATGCACTCCAGCTCCAGCCTGGGTAACAGAGTGAAACACAGACTTAAATAAATAAATAAATAAATAAAAAATTCAAGAAAACAATCTTGAACAACTACAGATCCTAGAAATGTGCACATAATATTATAAATAAACTCATTCCAATACATTTGAAATTACACAAAACAAAAAAATTCAGAGATAAATGCAAGCAAGACCAAAAGCCTTGAGAAATATAGATAGCCCAATATCTTCCAAGTCAATCTTGGTCAGTGAAATTTTTTAGGGTACCTGAGCCTAAATCAGGGAATGTGAGTACCAGTTGTAAGCCCAAACTTCACCTGCACATCGACTACTTATGTACCTAATCCTGACTTGTACCCCACATCCTCGTACTTATTAATAAAGTAAAAAAAAAAAAAAAAAATCCCATGCCCTGGTGCCTGAAGCCACAAACTTTTCCATAAAATTAAGAAAGGATTAAATCAATCTTGCACAAGCTCTTCACAGAATAGAAAGTCTGCATAATAAACATTT
>NW_007008506.1:7254-7995 GCF_000164805.1 Carlito syrichta
ATCCAAGTGAAAGTGAAACAATAAAAGCAGTATATGTGACAATGTTACCTATGGCACCATTGTTTAATGATCTCACTAACTAGAGTTCAGCCTATTTTCAATGATTTGCAAATTAATTTAATTTTTTCCTCTACACTTAAAACAGTTTTTATCAGTATTTTCAACTCTTTTTCCAAATCTGTCTATAAGCCTATCTTCTTATACTATTTTGTACTACTTTGATATAAAAGCAATGTACAATTTTAAAACAATTTTTTGTAATAAGTAATCATTAACTATGATTTATATTTTATTGCATACAAATACCTGTGCTGTGTAAAATTTTCAAACAAAAGCCAATGCATATGCCTTCTACAAAGTAGTTATGATACCATTGAAGAGAATATATAAAAATACATATGGATTTAAATGAATCACATAATTACAAATTTGAGAACATGTCTGTAAGTAAACTACAATTAGCTTTACCAGCAATTTGTCTTGGAAGTATAGTCTGTAAGCATTTAATATCTAAATAATTGTAAAGGTATATAGTATTAATAATATAAAAAGCATAATTTATTTTTTTAAAAGAAGGGTTTTTTTCTTCTATCACTTCCAACTTTTAAAAATTTAGGAAAAAATGTATAATAAAATTAACCACTTTAAAGTAAGCAATTCAGTGGCCTCTATTTACTTTTTTGTACCATAACTTAATGCACATGTCTGAGATTCAGTCCTCGCAGTAAAATTACTGTCTAA
>NW_007008507.1:0-1018 GCF_000164805.1 Carlito syrichta
GAGCTCTGGAACTCCGGGTCCACCCTGGCTGAGGCACTCAGCGTGAGACCCCAAATCAGATGACCCAGACAAGCAGAGAAAAACAGATCTGCTTAAACTGCCTTGCCATTCTCCAGGGAAAGACTTCCATTGCCCTGCCCACCTATCAACAAACTTTACCTCATTTCCTAAGGCCAGGTATTGCAGCGTGCAGGGAAGTTTTGGGTCCCTGCTCCCTCCAGCTCTCTCCCCTGGCCCAGTACCTGGCACCGCCGGTGGCACAGGGAGGCTCTGAGCGCCCGCCCCTCAGAGACACCGGTTCCATTACTGGCTGAAGTCCTCTGTAGAGTCCCAGCGCCACTCTTGCCATTTAGAGCCTGCTCTTTGGAACTTTGGAGCTCTGGAACTCCGGGTCCACCCTGGCTGAGGCACTCAGCGTGAGACCCCAAACCAGAGGACCCAGACAAGCGGAGAAAAACAGATCTGCTTAAACTGCCTTGCCATTCTCCAGGCAGAGACTTCCATTGCCCTGCCCACCTATCAACAAATTTTACCTCATTTCCTAAGGCCAGGTATTGCAGTGTGCGGAGGACTTTGGGGTCCCTGCTCCCTCCAGCTCTCTCCCCCGCCTGGCACCGGCACTGCAGGTCACACAGGGAGGCTCTGAGCGCCCGCCCCTCAGAGACACCGGTTCCATTACTGGCTGAATACTCTGTAGGGTCCCAGCGCCACTCTCGTCATTTACAGCCTGCCCTTTGGAACTTTGGAGATCTGGAACTCCGGGTCCACCCTGGCTGAGGCACTCAGCGTGAGACCCCAAGCCAGAGGACCCAGACAAGCGGAGAAAAACAGATCTGCTTAAACTGCCTTGCCATTCTCCAGGCAGAGACTTCCATTGCCCCGCCCACCTAGCAACAAACTTTACCTCAGCTCCTAAGGCAACAGTGTGAAACAGGAGACAAAGCCCCACCCCTATGCTGCAACGAAAAACAAAAGGAGAGGCTGGAATCGGAGATCACAGAGTGACTCTAGTCTGATC
>NW_007008508.1:0-806 GCF_000164805.1 Carlito syrichta
CTGACTTTATTAGCTGGCCAGCTGGTTAGCCAGCTTAATTAACTGCCTAGCTAACGACATAGCCAGCAGCCTAGCCAGCTAACTTAACTGATGTAACTAAGTAGACAGCTGGGTAACTAGCAGACTGAACTAGTTACCTATCTAGCTAGACAGCTTGATAGCCAGCTGACTTAATAAGCTGACATGACTAGATAGCCTGATGGCTTGCCAGCACACTTAACTAGCTACATACCTACATAGCCCTCTGACTTGACAATGGATTTAACTACCTAACTACCTAGCTAAACCGCTGGCCAGTGGACTGACTTAACTATGCAATTTACCTAGCTATCCAGCTTGCTAGCCCGCTGATTTAACTAGCTAGATACCCTGATAGGTAGCTGACTAGAGAACTGACTAAAACTAACTTAACTAGATAGATACCTAGCTAACCAGCTGACATAACTAGCTGACTTAACTAGTTAACTACCTAGTTAGCCAGCTGACTGGCCAGCTGACTTAAAAAGCTGTCTTAACAAGCTATCCAGCTGGCTGGGCCATTGACTTAACTTGCTGACTTAATTAGCAAGCCAGCTGACTGTCCAGCTGAATTAACTAACTGACTTAACCAGCTAACCGGTTGGCTAGCCCGCTGACTTAACTCGCTGACATCACTACCTAGCCAGGTAGTTATCTAGCTGACTTAGCTAGCTAGCTCCCTACCTAGCCAGTTGGCTAGCCAGCTATCTTAACTAGCTGAATTAACCTGCAATCCAGCTGGCTAGCAACAGATTTACTAGCTCGCTACCTCGCTAGCCAGCTGGCTA
>NW_007008508.1:2915-3737 GCF_000164805.1 Carlito syrichta
TGAATTAACTAGCTACCAAGCTGGCTAGACAGCTGACTTAGTTAGCTACCTGCCTAGACAGTTGGCTAGTCAGCTGACTTAACTAGCTGACTTAACCAGCTAGCCAGCTGGCCAGCCAACTGCCTTAACAAGCTAGCTACCTAACTAGCCAGATGGCTAGCTACTTGAATTAACTAGCTGACATAACAAACTATGAAGTTGGCTAGCAAGGTGATTCAACTAGTTTCCTTAACTCGTTAGCCATCTGACTATCCAGCTGACTTAACTAGCTGACATGCCTAGATAGCCAGGTGGCTAGCAAGCAGACATAAGTAGCTAGTTACCTATGTATTCTGCTGACTTGCTAGCTGACTTAACTGCCTAACTACCTAGCAAACCAGCTTGCTAACCAGCTAACTTAACTGGCTGGCATAACTAGCTGTCCTGCTTTCTAACCAGTTGAATTAACTAGCTTGCTTTATAGCTAGCCAGCTGAATATCCAGTTGAATTAACTAGGTGATATCTAGCTAGTCAGCTGTCTAGCCAGCTGACTTATCTAGCAAGCTACCTACCAAGCCAGCTGGGTAGTAAGCTGACAACTAGGTGACTTAACTAGCTAGTCAGGTTGCTAGACTGCTGACACAACTAGTTAGCTACCTAGCTAGCAAGCGGGCTAGCTAGCTGACTTAACTAGCTGACTTAATTAGCTAGCTAGCTGACATATCTAGCTGACGTAACTACCTAGCTTCCTAGCTTGCCAGCTGACTTAACTAGCTGAAATAACTAGCGAGCCAGCTGGCTGCCCATCTTACGTAAATAGCTTTTTAACTAACTAGCCAGCT
>NW_007008509.1:0-828 GCF_000164805.1 Carlito syrichta
ATGACTCTCACATTTCATAATTAGTCTGAATGTGAATGGACTAAACGCACCACTGAAAAGACATAGAATGACAAAATGGATAAAATATCACCAGGCAACAATATACTGCCTTCAAGAGACCCATCTCACTAGAAAGGACATACACAGACTCAAAGTAAGAGGATGGGAAACAAATTTTCAGGCGAATGGAACACAAAAGAAAGGAGGAGTCGCGATCCTAATTTCAGACAAAATACCATTTAAGCTATCAAAAATTAAAAAAGATACAGAGGGCCACTATATAATGATAAAAGGCTCACTCCATCAACAAGAAATATCTATCCTAAACATATATGCACCCAACATAGGTGCGCCAACATTCATAAAGCAACTTCTAGGAAAACTACAGAAAGACATTGACTCTAACACCATAATAACTGGGGACTTTAATACACCACTCACAATCTTAGACAGATCATCAGGACAAAAAATCAGCAAGGAGATCCGGAACCTCAATGAGACTCTGGACCAAATGGACTTAATTGATAACTATAGAACACTCCATCCAAAGACCACAGAATACACATTCTACTCATCACCACATGGAACATATTCTAAGATCGACCACATAATTGGACACAAATCAAGTATAAGCAAATTTAAAACGACTGAAATTCTACCATGCACCTTCTCGGACCACAGTGGAATAAAAATAAACATTGACACCAACAAAGTCCCCCCAAAACCCACAAAGACATGGACACTAAACAGCATGATGCTAAATAACTCCTGGGTCAATGATGACATCAAAATAGAGATCAAAAGATACCTGGAAACAAATGAAAATAA
>NW_007008510.1:0-1156 GCF_000164805.1 Carlito syrichta
GGTTTGAGGGGCACTTGACTGTTCTTACCTGACTGACGGTTATTCAGTCTGAGGAGATTTAAGATAGGGCCTCAATCCTTTCTGGCTTGTAGGATTTCTTCTGAGAAGTCTGCTGTTATTCTGATAGGTTTACCTTTGTTATTTGATGCTTTTGTCTCGCTGCTCTTAAACTTATTTCCTTCACATTAACTTTGCATAACTGGATGATTACATAGATAACCTTTTTGCAAAGCATCTTCTAGGGGTTCTTGGGCTTATTATATCTGAATGTTTAGATCTCTGGCAAGGTCATGGAAGTTTTCCTCTATTATTCCCTCAAATAGTTTTTTCCAACCTGTTGCTGTCTCTCTCAGGAATACCTACTATTCTTTGGTTTGGGTGCTTTACATAATCTTCCATTTCTTGGAGACTTTGTTCAATTCTCTTGATTTTGTTTTCTTTATTGGTGTCTGATTGGGTTAATTCAGAAGATTTGTCTTAAAGTTCTGAAGTCCTCAGATCCTTTCTTCTGCTCGTTCTAGTCTACTGTTTAAACTTTCCACTACATTTTGTGCTTTCCTCAATAATTCTTTCATTGTCAGCTTGTGTGTGTTTATGTGTGTGTGTGTGTGTGTGTGTGTGTGTGTGTGTGTGTGTGTGTGTGTCTATATCTGGGGTATTTTTCATTCATACCCTGAATAGTTTTAAAATTTATGTTGGTTTTCAATTTTTTCTTGAAGTTTCTTGATCATTTTTATAATCAAGCTTTTAAATTCTATGTCTGAATTTCAAAAATTTTATTTTGGTTAGAGTTTGTTGCTGAAGAGTTGTTGTGGTCTTGTTTTTCAAGGGTAATGGAGAACTCTGTTTTTTCATATTGTCAGGATTATTTTTCTGGTTCTTTCTCATTTGAGTAGAGAACCAATCTTCTTATTGATGTTGGCAAGGGCTGTCATAGGCAATGTAGAGTTCCCTTGGTTATATATAGCCTTGGTGTGGTGAGTTTCTTAATTGTCAATTGTTGGCTTGGAAAATGGTGGTATTTGGGGTTTGGAATCAGGCCTTCCCCGAAGTTGTCATAGTATATCCAATGTTGTGGACTATGCTGTTGACCTTCAGCCAGGAGATGGCACTTGTAGGAGAAAGCCAACTGTGATGGTGGCTGTGGGCTTTCTCC
>NW_007008511.1:0-670 GCF_000164805.1 Carlito syrichta
AAAATAAAAACCACCTCCCCAAATGGGGGGGGGATGCAGTGGTGTTGCCTCTAGTGTTCAGGAACCGCTGGGCCTCCGGTAGTGGAGCTCAGGCTGTACAGTCGGCTAGGCGTCTAATCGGCAGGGAGTAGTGGGGCTGTGGATGGGGCTCACGGTTGACAAACGCGTGGCCCCGGGAGTTGGGTGTGGGGTCAGGAGTGGAAATGTTACGCGAAATAACTTTAAGTTCCGAGAGTTTCAATGACTTTCCAAGGACACAGCTAGCGAGAGCTGAGACTCAAATCAGATCTGTGCCTAGGAATTCATAACTATTTCAAAATAAAAAGGTTTCTTTCTTTTTCTTTCTTTCTTTCTTTCTTTCTCTTTCTTTCTTTCTTTCTTTCTTTCTTTCTTTCTTTCTTTCTTTCTTTCTTTCTTATTTATTTATTTTTTTTTGATTTGGAGTCTCACTCTGTCACCCAGGTGGGAGTGCAGCGGCACGCTCACGACCACCCCAGCGTCGACCTGCCGGACGCCGGCGATCCCTCCGCCTCCCCCTCCAAGTAGCCAGAACTACAGGAGCATGCTGCCACCCCCGGCTAATTTTTTAACTGTAGAGACGAGGTCTCAGCCAGGTGCCCGGGCTGGTCGTGAATGCGTGGGCTCAGGCAATCCTCTCGCCTCGGCTCCC
>NW_007008512.1:0-488 GCF_000164805.1 Carlito syrichta
AAATAGTAGAGATATAAAATTCTATAACACAAATAAAGAATGTCTTCAGTGGGTTTATTTGTAGAAGTGACACACCTGAGAAAAGAATCTGAAATTAAGAATATCTCAATGCAAAACTCCAAACTAAAAATTATAATAAAAATATTTAATTACAAACAAATCCACACACACATAAACACAACCCACAAATAGAACACTAACTCCAAAAATTGTAAGGCAATTAAAAAATTATGGCCAAGTTGGGCTTGGTGGTTCAGCCTGTAATCCCAGCATTCTGGGAGGCCGAAATGAGTGGATTGCCTGAGCCCACGGGCTTGAGACCTGCCCAGACAACTTGGCAAGACCTTGTCTCTAAAATTAATGAAAAATTGGACGGGCATGCTAGCACATGCCTGTAGTTCTGGCTACTTGAAAGGCTGAGGTGGAAGGATCGCCAGAGCCCAGCAGGTCGAGTATGGCCTGCCAGGAGTGTGCCACTGAATTCCAGT
>NW_007008513.1:0-7945 GCF_000164805.1 Carlito syrichta
ATCGTACAACCTTTCATGTTCCTACTTAGATTTTTTTTCTTGGTTTTGTCTTTTAGACTGACCATCTAAGGGCTACCTAGGACTCAGTAAATTTTTGTTGTTCAAAGTTTCCCCCTTACAGTTTTCTACCAAGATCTTCTTTCCTTCACTTTTCTCCAAAAAATGTTCAATAATTTATACTTTCTCTACTCTCAAATCAAAATTCCATTTTCTCAGCAAAGCTGACCATTCAGGAGGAAAGTAACATAATCAGATGATATAACAGACCTACAATATTAGTGATAGAAAGATCTTTTTTTTTTTTTTTTTTTTTGTGAGTTGGAGTCTCACTCTGTCGCCCAGACTGGAGTGCAGTGGCCGCTCCCGGCCACCGCAGCCTCAACCTGCTGGGCTCTGGCGATCCTTCTGCCTCAGCCTTCCACGTAGCTGGAACTACAGGCGCATGCCACCATGCCCAGCTAATCTTTTAAAACAATTTATTGTAGAGATGAGGTCTCGTCAAGTTGTCCAGGCGGGTCTCAAACCAGCAGGCTCAGGCAATTCACTCACCTCAGCCTCCCAAGGCGCAGGATTACAGGCTGAGCCACTGAGCCCGGCTTGATAGAAAGATCGTAACGATGGATTCCAAACCTCTGATTTTAGTGATTATGAAATTGAGAACCAAGAATGGTAAATGACTTCACCAAAGTCACAAAGCTAATTAATGGCAAAAAAAAAAAAAAAAAGAATAGAATTTCGAGTTTGACTTCCAAGTTAGAGTTCTTTTCAGTGTTCTGTGCTGTTTATATATTCCTCTACAAAATTTTGCAATAAAAATAATTGGATGCTTTTCTAGGTGATAGGCTTTCACATAGTATACCAGAAAGAAGGAAAGACAGAGTATAAGAGGTGTGTGTGTTATACAGAAAATTCTGCTAGGCATTGGGAGATTTCTCAAAGAACTAAAAACAGAGTTGACACTCGACCCAGCAATCTCATTACTGGGTGTATACCCAAAGGAGCACAAATCACTCTACCAAAAAGACACCTGCATGCTCATGCTTTTTGTAGCATTATCTCCAGTAGCAAAAACATGGAACCAAACTAGATGTCCATCAATGGTAAACTGGGTAAAGAAAAAATTTTGTATATATACACCATGGACTACTACAAAGCCATAAAAAAGAACAAAATCATGTCCTTTGCAGCAACATGGATATCATTAGAGACTACCATCCTGAGTAAATTATCACAGAAACAGAAAACTAAATATTATATGTTCTCCCTCATAAGCAGGAGTTAAACACTGTATGTACACGGGCACAAGGATGGGAACAACAGACACAGGCACTCTTAAATTAGAGAGGGAGTAAGGGGCAAAAACTACCCGTTAGGTACCATGTCCACCACCTGGGTGATGGGCTCAATAGAAGCTCAAATCTACCATCACGCAATATTCCTATGTAACAAATCCTGCACGTGTACCCTTTGAATTGAGAGAGAGAGAGAGAGAGAATTTGCTTTGCAAGCCAAGTACTAGTTTTCCTTTCAGTCAATGCTTTTTTTTTGAGTTGAAGTCTTACTCTGTCACCCAGACTGGAGTGCAGTGGCACACTCATGGCCACTGCAACCTCCACCTGCTGGGCTCAGGTCATCCTTCTACCTCAGCCTTCCAAGCAGCTGGAAGTATAGGTATGCACTACCACACCCAGCTTATTTTTTGATTTATTGTAGAGATGAGGTCTCATCAAGTTACCCAGGCTGTTCTCGAACACCTGAGCTCAGGCAATCCTCTAACTTCAGTCTCCTAAAGTGCTGGGATTACAGGCTTGAACCAGGCCTTAGTCAATGATTTTTTTTTTTTTTGAGAAAAAAGGATTTATTGAGAGGACAGGAAAGCTCCCACGGTGGGAGGGGACCTGAAGGGGTTGTCCCAGTCAATGCTTTTCTCTAAATGTAGATTTCTCTAAATATTTTATTTTTTCCTCTCATCTCTGAAGACTGACCTTGCCACTGGAGTAAGGACCAGGACAGTGGCAGTCATTTAGACATGAATCATTTATAAGTTGTCTATTTACAAGTTGGGTATTACTTCTATTTCTGCATTGGCTTGTTGCTTTGAAGTTTTTGTAGGCACATACAATAATAAAAAAATTATACCCCTAAAGTAGCTATGCTTCTCAAAGTATGATCAATCAGTCATACCAACATTATCACCACCTGGGAGAATTTTGAAAATGCAGACTCTCAGGCCTGACCCCAGATTTTTGAATCAGAGTTTTCATTTCATTTACTATTGTAATACAAAAGTAAACCTAAAACTACCCTAAAAATATCAAGTCTACTACTAAAAACAAGAAGATTCCTAGGTCATTAAAGTTAATGGTTATTCATTAGAATTATTCTAGATTAATTCTTGAAACTAATCTGTGGTGTGTATTTGACTTTCTGAACTATTTGCAATTTGTGAAGGTGAACCTTTTACCACAAAAGTTACATAACTATGGGCTGAAAGTCAAAGTCTTCAATGTACCTTCTATACCTCCCTACCATCCTCAGGTATCTGGTATTGTACAGCATTGAAACTCAAAAAGATTTCCAACTCTATCACTTTTACTTTCTTCTGGTCCACATGCTTTAGTGAGGCATTTTGATCATCTAAAGTAGCTATTCCAAGAAAAGGATCATCCCTTTCAGTCATTTCCTTGGTAAAGATCAAGATGAAAGAGGCATGGAATTAGGGAGTTACTTTGAAAATTTGGGATTTTGCCCTGACCATTCCTGGGCACAATGCTTCTTTATGTATCCTGAGTGGGCCTGATTGGTTCACCTTCTGGGTAGCAGCCTGGTCAAGATTAATGCCACCTGGCTTTTGACATAGACAAATAGGGGAGATTGGATGTATTGTCCTTAAAAATTCCCTCCAAAAATAAGCTCATACAGCTTACAAGTTGGCCAGTAGGATATGTTTGAGGCATTGCCAACTTGTGTTTTCCGGCTGACATGGTTCCCACTTGGTGAGTACCAATAACTATAAATAACCCTTTCCAGGGGCACGATGTACATCTTCAGGATCATACTATTACATGAAAGTCAGGTGATAACTTGTATTCCCTCAAAAAACGCTGGCTTCAGTGGCTCAGCCATAATCCCAGCATTTTGGGAGGATGAGGCGAGTGGATTGCCTGAGCCTGCGGGTTCGAGACCAGCCTGGGCAACTTGGCGAGACCGCGTCTCTACAATAAATCAAAACTTAGCCGGGTGTAGCAATGTGCGCCTGTAGTTCCGGCTACTTGGAAGGCTCAGGCGGAAGGATCACTGGAGCCCAGCAGGTCGATACTGGGTGGCTGTGAGTGTGCCACTGCACTCCAGCCTAGACGATGGAGTGAGACTCCAACTCAAAAAAATCATAAACAAACAAACAAACCACCGGCTTGCACCTTCAGGTGTTTAAGGAAATGTCAACTCAACTTTGGGAAGCATTAAGGAAGGCATTCAAGTCAGACTCCCATGGCCAAGGTGGTTTAGGATGGCAGAACTTCCCTAGACTTCCTCCTTACAGGCCAGCCTGCAGTCTGTGTAATCACTAATACATCGCGCTGTACCTGATTAATGCCTCAAACCAAGTAGAAAGGTCAGTAGAGAAATGTAAGGAGAAAGCTACTTCACTTTCCAGAATAGAGCCAAATTGTTTTAGGCTTTCCAGAATAGACCCAATTGTTAAGCTAGTTGGATGTGGACCCCTAGGGGAATGACTGAGGTCAAATAATGCAGTTTGACTTTATCCTGCTGCTTAGAGTTTTATTAAACATTGTACGATACAAATTAAAGTTAGTTCCAATCTCAGATTAATCAAAATAACTGATGGAGTGGCATTCTCATGGGGAAATTTGCCAGAAAGCATATAAATGAGGGATAAATATTTGTCAGGAGACAATTCTTCATGGTCTCTCGCATTATGGTATAAATTGAGAGTGAAAACATTTAATGGAGACCTCTGAGTTTTAGGGAAAGAATAAAAAAAGAGAGATGTATTGATTGCCTTTTCGTTCCAGACTATTTTTGCAAACATAATTGTAGAGAAAACCACCTTTGAAGAGACAGAGTATCTTCCTCTGGATCAAAGGGAAGATTTCTTGAATGGTAAGTATTATAAGAATGCGTCCTACCCAAGCAAAGGTTGGGTGAGTTTACTTAGTAACCATTATAAAAGATTTAGGTTCCATAAACTCAGGGCTCCTCTCCTATAACACCACAGGCTTCATCTGGCTCTCTTTGTGTTGACTGATGAGAATTAGGGATTGGGTAACTGACACAATTTATTATAATCTGACTACTGCTACTGTTATAATAAAGTCCTCTAACTTTGACCCAGAATATTCATGTCTTCTGCACATCCATGAAACTGTGGCAAACTAACTTGTTCATGTCCAAGTAGGGTAAAATCTTAGACCTGTCACAGTTCTTGACAATAGGTCACTCACCTTAATCTCTAAAGATGACAAACTTTCATCATTGGAAATTCAATTGGATGTGAAGGGGGAATGGGGAGGGAGAGACCTCTATGTATTTAGTTGCAGGCACTAGTCTAAGAAAGACAGAAGAAGGGTCACTGATTTGATCCAAATCTCATGGCAGCTTTATTTACTGATTATTTTCCATTTTATCAGTATTAGCAAAGGTCAGGAAGATTTGTTCCAGTGTTATCTGACTGATGGAATAGTCGTCTATATTGAATAGCACTTTGGCTTCCTCTAAAATACTAAACACCTTTAAAAGAAAAAAAAATGGTGAAGTTTACCATTGCAATATCCTCAGATAAACCTTTTCCTCACCCTACTATCCTAAATCTTGCCAGGTTTATGCTCAGGGAAAAAAAAAACAGAAATAGAAGGAAAAGATGATTGAAAAACAGAGAAGAGTTCTCCATTCCCATTCTCTTGATAGGCATGGAATAATAATAGAATTTAGGTTAATTTAAGTCTCAATCAATTAAACAAACTACAGTGGCCTTTGGAAAGTGGTTCTAGTAGTCCTCTATTAACACATAATGTTAGAAGGGCATGATTTCTGCAATCACCTTTCCCCAGAAAATTTCCTTGCTGGGAATGTGGTAGCCAATAATTCCTCGATACTCCTGTTTTATGATGCTACCTAGGAAAGGAAAGATTTTGACAGATGAGTAATGAATAGGGGCCCAGTATCTGATAGAGTTTAAAAATATTCTCAAGCCGGGTGCGGTGGCTCACGCCTGTAATCTCAGCACTTGGAAGGCTGAGGTGAGAGGATTGCCTGAGCCCAGGGGTTTGAGACCAGCCTGGGCAACTTGGTGAGACCTCATCTCTACAATAAATCATAAAACAGATAAGTTGGGTGTGGTGGTACATGCTTGTAGTTCCAGCTACTTGAAAGGCTGAGGCAGAAGCGTTGCCTGAGCCCAGCAGGTCGAGGCTGTGGTGGCCGTGGTGGCCGTGAGTGTGCCACTGCACTCTAGCCTGGGTGACAGAGTGAGACTCTGACAGAAATATATATATTCCCAAGTAAATCCCATTCCAATTATCCACACCAATGAAAGAAAAAAAAATATATGCAGTTAATACAAAAGATGACAGAATTCCGAAGCCTGTACTCTTTAATATACGTGGCCTTGTTAAGTATTTCAGTAGATTTACTTCCTTGTGAAATATGATCTTATTACCTGTAGCTTAGGCATGGAAAAGTGGATAGCTCACATAGTCATTTTGTAGAACCCAAGACTTATATGAATCCTAATTTTCTATAGAACTCTATTTGTCAACATGGTCCTGAAACTATGCTCATAAAATTTGTGTATGGTTTCTTCTTGCAGTTGTTTGTGTGTGTGTGTAGAGTAGGATCTCTGCTATTCTCATCACTAAGCACACTTCATTCTAAAATTATAAATCCTAATCTCCTAAGACTAAGAGAAAATTCATGTATATGAAACACAAATATGAAGGCACTCACTGGAGAAATGAGATATTACAGCTTTTGGAAATAAGATAGTAATATTATAGCCATTCCTAATTGATAGGATGTATTCAGATTTATTATCACATACTTGGAGATAATTGCAAATGAAATATAACTGGTATTAAAATGTTTTAAAGAAATGTTTTATATCAAAAATAGTGATTTTCTTTTGTAATGAGTTCATACATAGTCTCCATGAATAATTTAAAAAATTTAAATATTTTTATTGTGAAAAATATATCAAACATACCTATAGCCTAGTGAATTACAATAAACTTAACAAACATGTAACTGAGACTCAGCACTCTAGAAGTCACCTATGTGTTGTTTCCTAGATTCATTTCCTCCTCCTTGAAGACAACCACTGTCCTCATTTTTATGGTAAACATTTTTTTGCTATTATTTATAGTATTACTGCCTAAGTATAGAACTTAAATACTATAATTTGGTTTTGACCTCTCTGTACTTTATTTATTTTTATATTTCCCTACTGTATCTGCAGATGTTTGTTTTTAATTTATTTTATTATAGAGATGTGGGGTACAAATGAGGATTAACTACATAAGTAGACTGCATACAGGTGAAGTTTGGGCTTTTCTCTGTACTTTATATCAATGCAATCACACAGTGTATATTCTTTTTACCAGGCTCCTTTCACTCACCCATGTTGTCATGCTATACTTCATTCATGTCACTACATAAAGTTTCCAGTATATGATGACATCTCTGCTGTTGATGGACATATGGTGTGGTATCCAGCCTCCTAGGTGGCCCCAAATCCCTGTCTCCTAGTAGTCACACCACTGTCTAATTCACTCCCCATTAAATAGGACTCACCTGTGTAAACAATAGCTTATTACAGAAATAACAGAGTGTGATTTCTGAGATTAGTCATAAAAGACACTGTGGTTTCCATTTTGCTCTCTTCAGTGTCATCTGCAGTGGAGAAAGCTGGCCACTACGTTGTGAGGACACTCAAACAGTTCTAATGGAGAGGTGCAGATTGTAAGGAACTATCCACAGTCAAGTGAGTCAGTCACTTTGTAAGTGGATCCTCAATCTCAGTGAGCCATCAAGTGATTGAAGTCTCAGCCAACAGCTTTATTGCAACCACATGAGAGATCTTGAGCCAGACCCCCCTGCTAAGCCACAGAAACTATGAGATAGCGAATATTTACTGTTTTAGGTCACTAATTTGTTTTGGTAATTTAATATGTAGCAGTAGATAACTAATACAGATTCCAGTTTGGGGTGATTACATACAATTTTGTTTTGAACCTTCTCTACCTATGCTATGTGAAATTATTTTCCTAGGAGTGGAAGTGCTGGGTGCAGAGGTTTGAGTATCTTTCACATTAGCAGATATTGCCCTAAATTTTCAAGTATTTTACATTCCAACCAGCCATTTACAACTGCCCCATTTATCCACATCTGTACCACACTTGATATGGCCAATCTCCTGAATTTTAATCATTCTGTTGGATGTACAGTGGCATCTTATTACAAATTTTAATTTGTATTACCAAGGGGATTAAAAATGTTGAGCACATTTTTATATGTTTGCTAGCTGTTTTGATTATTTTTTCAGTATAAAAACTGTTCCCTCCAAACCACCAATTTCTAGGCTGTTAGGAATATAAAACTATTCTTTCTCTTCTCTTAGCTATGTCCAGCATAACTGCTGATTGTGCTTGAGTCTTGTTGCTGTCAGTGGTTTCAGTTTGCCTGCTTATATTCTGAAGTTTGTGGGGTTATACTAATTTTTGTTACAGATGTTATCCATGAGTTTTCAATTTTACCATTCTTTTTTTTTAACATATTTTTTATTATAAAATTGTGGGGTACAGTTAAGGGTTAGGTATACAAATGTGCATTGTTCAGGCACCCTTGTTAATAAGGGGTGTCTCCCCATCCCCAGACAGATATTGACTTCCGTTAGTCCCACCTCCCTTCCTCTCCGTACCCCCCCATAGTT
>NW_007008514.1:0-1353 GCF_000164805.1 Carlito syrichta
ATAAGCACAATTCATAGAAAATATAAAGATGGTACACCCACAAAAAGGAAGGCCAGCAGTTAAAAATACAGCTGAAAGTTAGAGAGACCTGAGGTAAGGAGTTATCACCTCCTTCCAAGCCTTGGAAGAAACACACAGCTTAGGGATGCACCAGTTACTTATACTGAGGGTGCAAGTTGTAGGCCCTGCTAACTGGTAAACAATATCAAAATAACCTCTAGACCTGCTAATTAACAACACCCAAGCCGACTCGGTGGCTCAGCCTGTAATACCGCGCCTTTCGAAGACTGAAGTGAGTGGATTGCCTGACCCCGCGGGTTCGAGACCCGCCTGGGCAGTGAGGTCTCATCTCTACAATAAATAAAAAAATCAGCTGGGTGTGGTAGTGTATGCCTGTAATTCTGGCTACTTGGCAGACTGAGGCGGAAGGATCGCCAGAGCCCAGCAGGTCGAGACTGCGGTGGCCTGGAGCGGCCACTGCTCTCCAATCTGGGCGACAGAGTGAGAGTCCAACTCAAAAAAAACACAAAAAACAACAACAAAAAAACACCCAAATACTGCAGTATCCTAATAAAGTGAAACAATCTCTCTAAGGATTTTATAAGTATTTTAATTCTGTTCATGCTTAACTCAAATGATCACTATTACAACTGAAAACCAGAAACACGATAGTCCGAGCAATCAATTAGAGACCAATAACTACTCGGCACAGTAGCCTCCCTCGGTACCTATGGAAGACGGTTCCAGGACCCCCTTGGCTACCCAAACCTGCAGAGATGCTCGAGCCCCTCATATAAAATTAAGAAGTATTTGCAGAGAACCTACACGCATCCTCCTGTGTGCTGTACACCATGTCTAGATTACGTATAATACTTAATATAATGCAAATGCTATGTACATAGTTGATATGTTGTATTTTTATTTGGGTTATTTTTTTTCAAATATTTTTGATCTGCATTTTGTTGAATCCACAGATGTGGAAATCCCCGATACAAGGGCTCACTGTAGGGTTTTCTTGACACTATTATTTTTAAGTAAGTACTTTTAACTCAACTGAGTAATAAAGTAAAAGATACATCATATTTTATAAATTATATCAGGAAAATAATTGTTATAGGTCGAGTAAATGTTAGTTAATGTTTTATTGATAATGGAAAATCAAAAAGAATAAACTTGTCACATATATCCCACTTTTCGTATTTTAATGTTAATTTTTCAATTATTACTTTTTCATCCCTTACAAAAGACAATAAAATAAAATTTTTAAAGGAGAGTAAAATATTTTTTAAATTTCTTGAGTTATGTCTCTGGTTTCTTTAGCCACGGTTCTGCCGTCTTAAAGCTGAGAAATAA
>NW_007008515.1:0-807 GCF_000164805.1 Carlito syrichta
AATCCTACCCATTCTTCAACGTCACCTGAAAGGACTTCTCTTTAGTAAAAATTTTTTAGTTTCCTAGCAAAGAATTATTGCTCTTAATAATTTTTATATAACTTTAATTTTACACTTTTCATTAAGGGTATCACTTTATGTTAAAAATATTTCTATAATTGTAAAATATATAAAATTGATTCACCTATTCTCTCTCTCGACAAAAAAATTTGTTGAGAAAATGAGTGAACCATATGAAAAAGTATGGCTGAATGTAAGATAAATGCAGAAGAAAGAATATAGCAATGACCTATACCTGGTGCTTGGTAAAGCATGTTATTTTGGAATTGACCAAGTGTTTAACGAAACTTAACCTGCTATACAGTATTTACATTCAAGTATCCAAAAGTAGAGGTAGAATCTGAATCAGTTCATAATATTGCTTATTCTTTCTTGGCTCACAATCAGACATTGAGTGCATAAACAATAGTTTTTCTTATGTTGTTTCACCATCAATTTACATCTGTCTAAGTGGGACAATATATTTTATTTTCCTTAAAAACAGAAACTGACATTTGTGTGATGTAACTGAATATGCATTTTTTTAAAGCTGGCTCCAAAACTTCTTATTAAGCACTACTTCATAGAAAATAACAAATTATGTGTTTTGGTCTGATTGTTTAAAATAGGTATTTCCAAGTAGGAAAAAAACAGAATGAAAATACTTTGAAAATGTATTAATGACTGTAGACATAAAAAGTATTCCTGAAAATAAAGCTGATGTGAATTTGATACAAATTGAATATATTTGAAATGGAAAGTAAAAAT
>NW_007008516.1:0-1349 GCF_000164805.1 Carlito syrichta
TTTTCATAGGATATAATAAGATTTTATTTTAGACTGTCACTTCCTAATATTGAAAATTCTGTTGTCTTATAATACACTGGTTACTATTCATATGCACACACTTGATGTTATATCCTTATCTCAGAGGCGACCTTCTGAATAGGCCTTCATAGGCCTCAGCTGTGTGGTTACAGATGTTGGCTCCCAACAATATATCTTTCCCTCAACTGCATCGATGAGAAACTGAAGCTTAAGCACATGACAATGTATTCAAGATATATTACTAAGTCTGTTTTAAGAACACCACTTGTCTATTGACACTAATCTCATGTTGTTGATATTTTTTCACTCTGCCTGCTGAAAATAAATATTCATGTCTAAGAAATGAACACATATCTAATGAAAATACCTGTCTAAGAATGAAAGCAATTATACTAAGGTGATTCATTTGAGAGCACTGTCAAATGACTCAAGAAATAAACATGCTTGATTACCAAACAAAGCAGAGACAGTTCATAATCATAAAGAGCAACATATGCCAATTCTTTAAAAATACTTGCTTTAATTTATTAGTCTAAGAATAAAACTCTGCATCGGTTTAAGGAAATATAAAAATATTATTTCCACTTTTTCTTTTATAAAAAAATGGATTTAGAGAACATGCTAAAGTATCCCTAGGAGAAAATTCTACCCGCGTCATTTTCCATATTCTATCCATGGTAATATATTTTCCCTTTCCATTTTAAATATATAAAATTGAATCACGTTCACATCAGCTTTATTTTCAAGGATACTCTTTATGTCTAAAAGTAATTAATATATTTTCAAAGTATGTTCATTCTAATGTTTTTTCTTTTCCTATTTGGAAATACTAATATTAAGCAGACGAAAACATAATTTATTTTTTTCTTTGAAGTAGTGCTTAATGAGATGTTCTGGAGAGAGCTGGGAAAAAAATCATGTGTATTCAGTTACTTCATAGAAAGCCTAGTTTCTGTTATTAAGGAAAAGATATTGTCCCAATTAGGCAAATGTAAATTGATGGTGGAACTACATAAGAAAAATTATTGTTTATGCACCCAATCTCTGATTGTGAGCCAAGTAAGAATAACCAATAATATGAACTGACTCTTAGATTCTACCTATACTTTTGGATACTTGAATGTAAATAGTCTATAGCAGGTTAAGTCTCATTACACACTTGGTGAATAGTCAATTCCAAAATAACATGCTTTACCAAGCACCAGGCGTAGGTCATTGCTACATTCGTTCTTCTGCGTTTGTGAAAGTACATTCAGCCATACTTTTTCGTATGGTTCACTCATTTTCTCAACAACTGTTTGTGTCAATGAAGAGAGAATAGGTGACCC
>NW_007008517.1:0-841 GCF_000164805.1 Carlito syrichta
GGTAGTATCACAAGACACGAATAAGGCAGGTAGTATCAGAAGACACGAATAAGGCAGGTAGTATCACAAGACACGAATAAGGCAGGTAGTATCACAAGACACTAATAGGGCACGTAGTATCACACGACAATAATAAGGCGAGTAGTATCAAACGACACTAATAAGGCAAGTAGTATCACACGACACGAATAAGGCAAGTAGTATCACAAGACACTAATAAGGCAAGTAGTATCACAAGACACTAATAAGGCAAGTCGTATCAGAAGATACTAATAAGGAAAGTAGATCACAAGACACTAATAAGGCAAGTAGTATAACAAGACACTAATAAGGCAAATAGTATCACAAGACACTAATAAGGTAAGTAGTATCACAAGACACTAATAAGGTAAGTAGTATCACAAGACAGTAATAAGGTAGGTAGTATCACAACACACTAATAAGGCAGGTAGTATCACAACACACTAATAAGGCAGGTAGTATCACAACACACTAATAAGACAGGTAGTATCACAACACACTAATAGGGCAGGTAGTATCACAAGACACGAATAACGCAGGTAGTATAACAAAACTTGAATAAGGCAGGTAGTATCACAAGACACGAATAAGGCAGGTAGTATCACAAGACACGAATAAAGCAGGTAGTATCTCAAGACACTAATAAGGCACGTAGTATCACACAACAATAATAAGGCGAGTAGTATCAAACGACACTAATAAGGCAAGTAGTATCACATGACACTAATAAGACAAGTAGTATCACACGACACTAATAAGGCACATAGTATCACATGACACTAATAGGCGAGTAGTATCCAACGACACTGATAAGGCAAGT
>NW_007008518.1:0-563 GCF_000164805.1 Carlito syrichta
AATGGAATGGGAAGTAATGAAATGGAAGGGACAGGAATGGAATGGAAAGGAGGGGAATGGAATGGAATGGAATGGAATGGAATGGAGTGGAAATCCATGGACTGGATTGGAATAAAATGGAATGAAATGGAAAGGAATGGAATAAAATGGAGAGAATTGGCATAGATTAGAATTGAGAGAAATGGAATGAAATGGATTTGAATGGAATGCAGAGGACTGGAATGGAATGGAATGGAATTGAAAGGTGAGTATTGGAATAGAATGGAAAGGAATGAAAAGGAATGTCATAGAATAGAATTGAATTGAGAAGAATGGAATGGAATGGAGAGGAATGGAAAGAAATGGAAAGGAATGA
The DNA here is from genome assembly GCF_000164805.1 of Carlito syrichta. Classification (NCBI taxonomy): domain Eukaryota; kingdom Metazoa; phylum Chordata; class Mammalia; order Primates; family Tarsiidae; genus Carlito; species Carlito syrichta. The sequence goes on from NW_007008518.1 coordinate 356, forward strand.
TATGGAATGGAATGGGAAGGACGGTAAGGTAATAGAGAGGAATGGAGTGGAATGGAATGAAATTGAGATGAATGAAATGGTATGGAATGCAATGGAATGGAGTGAAACGGAACGGAATGGAAAGGAATGGAATGCAATGACATGGACCTACGGGAATGGAATAAAATGGAATAGAAATGAATGACAAGGAATGGAAATGAATGGAATG
>NW_007008519.1:0-456 GCF_000164805.1 Carlito syrichta
CCAAACATTTCTGTCCCTAGATCTGTTCTGAAAAGTTCCTGATATGGGGTGCTTTCTTTTTTTTTTTTTTTTTTTTGAGTTGGAGTCTCACTCTGTCACCCAGACTGGAATGCAGTGGCCGCTCCTGGCCACCGCAGCCTCGACCTGCTGGGCTCCGGCGATCCTTCCGCTTCAGCCTTCCGAGGAGCTGGAACTACAGGTGTGCATTACCACACCCGGCTAATTTTTTTATTTATTGTAGAGGTGAGGTCTCGCCAAGTTGCCCGGCAGGTCTCGAACCTGCGGGCTCAGGCAATCCACTCACCTCAGCCTCCCAAGTCACGGGATTACAGGCTGAGCCACCAAGCCCGGCAATGGGGTGCTTTCATTGACAGTCACTAATTATTGAAACGATGATCCTCTCCTTCCTTTTTGTTCATTATTCTTATTTGTGGTTTAAGGGTTTCTATATGTGAA
>NW_007008520.1:0-753 GCF_000164805.1 Carlito syrichta
TGGTATTGGTACAGGAACAGGTATATAGATCAATGGAACAGAATTGAGATTCCAGAAGCAAAACCTCAATTTCTCAACCAACTCATCTTCGACAAAGCCCCCACCACCTACCAATGGGGAGAGGAGAACCTATTCAGTAAATGGTGCTGGGAAAATTGGCTGACCACATGCAGAAGATTGAAACAGGACCCCTATCTATCCCCATGCACAAAGGTTAACTCCAAATGGATCAGAGACCTAAATGTAAAACCTCAAACCATAAGAACCTTAGAAAAGGAAGGAAATACTCTCATGGAAATCGGAACTGGCATCCAATTCCTGTACAAAACCCGAAACCCACAGGACGTAAGAGAGAAGATAGACAAATGGGACCTTATTAAACTGACAAGCTTCTGCAAAGCCAAAGAAACCATCAAGAGAGCAGGGAGACAGCCTACAGACTGGGAAAAAGTATTTGCCAACTCTAGGTCTGACAAAGGCTTAACATCCTGGATCTACAAGGAACTGAAGCGTATTGAAAAGAAGAAAACAAACAACCCCATTATAAAATGGGCAAAAGACATGAACAGACACTTCATAAAAGAAAACATTCGAGCAGCCAACAAACACATGAAGAAATGCTCAACCTCACTAATCATCAGGGAGATGCAAATCAAAACCACACTGAGATACCACCTAACTCCAGTCAGAATGGCAATTATCAACAACTCAAAAATACAGCTGCTGGAGAGGGTGTGGTGAAAGGGAACACTT
>NW_007008521.1:0-843 GCF_000164805.1 Carlito syrichta
CTGTTTGCTAACTAGCTAGCTAGCTAACTCAACCAGCTGACTTAATCCATTAGTTAACTAGCTAACTACCTGACAACCTGTTGACAACTCATTAGCTAACTACCTAGCAAGCTGTCTTAATCAGCTGACTAAATTAGGAAGCTGACTTAACTAGCTGACTTAACTACTTATCTAGCTGACTTAACTGGCTGGCTTAACTAGTTAGCTAGCTGACTTAGCTACCTGAATTAAATAGGTAGCTAACTATTTAGCTAGCTGAATAACTAGTTGACTTAACTAAATAGCTAACTAGTTAGGTAGCAGACTTAATTAGCTGACTTAAATAGTTAGCTAACAAGTGAGCTAGCTGTCTTAGCTAGCTGACTTAGCTAGCTAGCTAATTAGCTAGCTGACAGCTAACTGACTTAACTAGTTGGCTAATGAGATAGCTAGCCGTCTTAATGAGTTGGTTAACAAGTTAGCTGTTTTAACTATTTGGTAAACGAGTTATTAGCTGTCTTATTTAGTTGGTAAACGAGTTAGCTAGGTGACAACTTGTTGGCTGATGATTCAACTGACTACTTATCTGGTTTAACACATTGGCTGACTTCTCGGCTGACATGTTTGCTGCCTTAATGAGTTGGCCACCTAGTCAGCTGACTAGTTAGCTGTGTTAACTTGTTGACTGACTTGTTGGCCCACAAGTTAGCTCAGTTAACTATTTGGCTGGCTAGTTTGCTGACCTAACTTGTCATCCGACTTGTGGGCCAACTAGTTAGCTGACCTAACTGTTTGGTCTACAAGTTAGCTGACCTAACTTGTCAGCAGACAAGTTGACCAACTAGTCAGTCGATTGGTTAACTG
>NW_007008522.1:0-740 GCF_000164805.1 Carlito syrichta
CACAAACGGTTAGTCTTCTTTTCTTTCCTTTTATTTTATTTTATTTTTTGAGTTGGAGTCTCACTCGGTTGCCCAGACTGGAGTGCAGTGGCCGCTCCCAGCCGCCGCAGCCTCGCCTGCTGGGCTCCAGTGATTCTTCCACCTCAGCCTTCCGAGTAGCCGGAATTACAGGCATGTGCAACCATGCCCGGCTGATTTTTTGATTTATTGTAGAGATGTGGTCTCACTGCCCAGGCAGGTCTCGAACTTGTGGGCTCAGGCAATCCACTCACCTCAGCCTCCCAAAGGCACAGGATTACAGGCTGAGTCACTGAAACCGGCTCTTTACTTTTATTTTTTAATATTTCAGTGAGTGTCTCACTCCTCACACAGGCCTGAGGGTGGTGGTTCACTCCCGGACAGCGCAAACTCAACCTGCCAGTCTCTGCAGAGCCATCCCCCACAAGCCTTCCAAGAAACCAGATCGATAGAGGTTGAGTCCCCGAGCCCTACCTCGATCCTTCATCTAAAATGAACCCGAAGACTGGATGCAGCAAAACATGCCTGGAATCCCAGTGCTCTGGGAGACCGAATCAAGAGGATGGCTGTAGTCCATGAGGTCAAGGCCAGCCCAGGCCTTGCAGGGAGACCCCATCTCTGCACCCTTCCAAAGAGGGGGTCTGGGGACGTGGAGCCCATCATCCCGGCCACTACAGAGTCTGAGGTGGGAGTAACACCAGATCCTGTCATTTCAAGGATAG
>NW_007008523.1:0-754 GCF_000164805.1 Carlito syrichta
CCAGCGGACTATGTAGGTAGGTAGCTAGTTATGTGAGCTGGATAGCCATGAGGCTATCTTGTTATGTCACCTAGATAAGTCACCTGGCTATCTAGCTGTCTAGGTAAGTAGCTAGCTAGTTAATTCTGTTGGCTAGCCAGCTGGCTATTTCGTTATTTCAGCTAGTTAAGTCAGCTGGCTAGCTAGGTAACTAGCTACTTAATTCAGTTACATGTTAGCTAGCTAGCTAGTTAAGTCAGCTAGTTATATGATAGCTCACTAGGTAGCTAGTTAGTTAAAAAAGCTAGTTAATTCAGCTGACTAGTTAGGTAGCTAGCTAGTTAAGTCAGCTATTAAGGTAAGCTGGGTAGTTAGTTAAGTCACCTAGTTAATTCAGCTTTCTGGCCAGCAGGTTAGCTAGGTAGTTAGGTGGTTAAGTCCACTGGCCCGCCAGTGGGCTAGCTACGTAGGTAGCTAGTTACGTCAACTGGCTAGTAATTAGGCATCTAGTTATATCAGCTAGGTAAGTCAACTGTCTATTCAACTGTCTGTCTTGGTAGCTAGCTGGTTAAATCAACTGGTTAGCCAGCTGGCTACTTCATTAAGTCAGCTAGTTTAGTCAGCTGTCTAGCCTGATGGCTAGCTACATAACTAGGCAATTAAGTAAGCAGCCTATCCAGCTGGTTAGCTAGTTAAGTCAGCATGTTAAGTCAGCTTCTAGCCAGCTTGCCAGTTAGGTAGCTAACTACTTATGTCAAATGTAAAACCATCTGAC
>NW_007008524.1:0-668 GCF_000164805.1 Carlito syrichta
CCATATTTCTAAGATCAGAGAAGAGAGCCGGCAGGAATCTGGTGAGGGAGCCTTGGGAACTCTCGCACCCAAGCGGGGGCAGCCATTGAACCCTCACATGTGGGGGATGGGGGGAAGGACTGAGGGCAGAAGTTTTGCAGGAGAATGGATTTCTTTCCTTTCTTTCTTTCTTTCTTTCTTTCTTTCTTTCTTTCTTTCTTTCTTTCTTTCTTTCTTTCTTTCTTTCTTTGTTTCTTTTCCTCTCTCTCTCTCTTTTTTCCTTCACTAGGTAGTCCTGATTGCTCTCAAACCGCCCAACTCAGACCTTCCTCTTGGCCTCTGCCCCTCAAACTGCTGCAATCACAGGCTTTCCATTAGGTCGACATCCTGGTCTTCCTTCCTGGTCTTCAAACTGGGTCTGAGGCGATCCTCCCACTGAGGCCTCCCTTCACCCTAGGTTTTCTAGGTTTTGCTTGGGTTCGAGGTGGGGGTTTGCTATGGTGTCCAGCCTGGTCTCAGCTCTCGGGATCCAGCCATCTTTCCAACTCAGCCTCACCAAATGCCAAGGAGACAGATGTGAGTAGTCTCACCTCCCAACTGTTTGAGAGTCATGCAGTCCCTTTCCCCGAGGCAGACCCTGTGAGGAGAGAGTGCGTCCACCCTGTTTAATGATTTTGGCAGAGGGGTGG
>NW_007008525.1:0-769 GCF_000164805.1 Carlito syrichta
CTCCAACTCAAAAAAAATAAAAATGAAAAAATAAATCTAAAACTGGGCTCAGTGGTTCAGCCTGTAATCCCCGCCTTTGGGAGGCTGAGGTGAGTGGATTGCCTTAGCCCGTGGGTTCGAAACCTGCCTGGGCAGCGAGACCTCATCTCTACAATAAATGAAAAAATCAGTCGGGCATGGTAGGCATACCTGTAATTCTGGCTACTTAGAAGGCTGAGGCAGAAGGGTCGCCGGAGCCCAGCAGGTCGAGACTTCGGTGGCCGGGAGTGGCCACTGCACTCCAGTCTGGATGACAGAGTGAGACTCCAACTCAAATAAATAAATAAATAAATAAATAAATAAATAAATAAATAAATCTAAAGGAGAAAATAATAAAAATCAGTGCAGGAATTAATGCAACTGAAGTCAGGAAATCAATAGTTTATCAAGATATAAATCTTTCCCAACTTGATCTTTAATTTCAACACAATCCCAAATAATCTCAGCAAGTTATTGTATGGATATCAGCACACTGACTCCAAAGTTTATATGGAGAGGAGAATGACACAGAACAACCAATTCAGTGTTGAAGAAGAAGAACAAAGTTGAAGGAATAACACTATCACTTCAAGATTTAACTATAAAGCTGTAGTAATCAAAACTGTAGTATTGGTGAATGAATAGATATGTAAATCAGCAGAACAGAATAGACGCGCATAATGTAATCGACTGATCTTTGATAAAGGAGCAAAGACAGTGTAAGGAGCAGAAAATGGTGCTGGAAAACTGG
>NW_007008526.1:0-906 GCF_000164805.1 Carlito syrichta
CACCAAACCTAAGAATAATTGGGCTTCCTGAGGCAGAGAGAGAAACAGAAGCCACACTGGAACAAACATCTCATGAAATCATTCAAGAAAACTTCCCTCAACTCATCAAGGATGAAAAAATTCAAACACAAGAGATTCAGAGAACCCATGCAAGACAACAAACGAGAAGACCAACTCCCAGACACATAATAATTCGCCTAAACAAAGTAGCTATGAAAGGAAAAATCCTAAAGGCAGCAAGAGAAAAAGGCCAGACTACCTACCAGGGAAAACCAATTAGAATAGCAGCAGATTTATCCACAGAAACCCTTCAGGCCAGAAGAGCCTGGAGGCCTATCTTCAAAGTTCTAAAAGAGAAACAATTTCAACCAAAAGCAACCTACCCAGCCAAACTAAGCTTCATTAGTGAGGGAGAATTGAAATCTTTTCCAGACATCCAATCCCTAAGAACCTACGCTACCACCAGACCACCTCTACAAGAAACACTTAAGAAAGTACTGAACACAGAAGAAAAAGAAAAAAGAACAACAGCATTCTTCACAAGAGTACAGGCAAAAGATTAAAAACACACGTGAACCAACTCTAAAACCCAAAGAAAGACAACAAATAAACAGGATCAACTCTGTAAGAAACTTATGACAGGGATCAACTCTTGCATTTCAATCATTAGCCTAAATGTGAAAGGACTAAATGCACCACTGAAAAGACATAGAATGGCAAAATGGATAAAATATCATCAGGCAACAATCTATTGCCTTCAAGAGACTCACCTCACTAGAAAGGACACCCACAGACTCAAAGTAAGAGGATGGGGAAACAAACTTTCAGCGAACGAATACAGAAGAAAGCAGAGTAGCGATCTTAATTTCAGACAAATACCCTTTCAAGCTATTAAAAATCAAAAAA
>NW_007008527.1:0-945 GCF_000164805.1 Carlito syrichta
TGGGATCACATCAAATTAATACAAGTCTACAAAACAAAAGAAATCATCAAAAGATCAGGAAGACTGCCCAAAGAATGGAAAAACTATCCTCCAACTCTGTATCTGGCAAAGGCATAACATCTAGGATCTACAAGAAACTCAACCACTCGGAAAACAAAAACCAAAAAAACAGTTCCTTTAAAATGTGGGCAAAATACATGATTGGACCCTATTCATAATAAGAGATACGGGAAGCCAGCAGACATATGAAAATGTGCTCAGCTTCACTCTTCATCAAAGGAATGCAAATGGAAACCACATTGAAGCACCACATACCTCTTGTAAGAATGGCATCATTAATAAAACAAACAATAACAGACTCTGGTGAGGATTTGGGGAAAAAATTCTTCTACACTGCATGTGGACTGAAAACTAGAGCAACATCTTTGGAAAACACTGTGGTGGTTTCTTAAGGGACAAGAAATTGACCTACCATGTGACTCAGTAATTCCCCTGTAGAGAACATACCTGGAGAAACTTGAATCATTTTATCAAAAAGATACCTGCACAAGTATGTTTTTGCAGCTCTAGTCACAATTGCAAAAACACAAGGTACCAACCATGTTGCCCAGCAAAGCTGGAATGGATAACATAAATGTGTATATAACACAATGGAATATTATGCAGCCATAAAAGAGGACAGATAAAGCAATATTGCAGAACTTTTGATGGATATGAGGTGGTCATTCTCAGTGATTTATCACAGACAAATAACAGAGTTTCCATATGTTCTCCCTCATGAGCTGAACTTTGATCAATTTATAGTGCTATAAGAAAGTGACTGGTAGTAGTGGAAATCTTTTTAGGTGGAATTTGTTACTTTGAAAGTGGAAAGATAGTGCAATGGAAGGGAGGGCCATACTCCATCAACCAGGGACCCTGTCTAATGAATGTTTGTATATCTAA
>NW_007008528.1:0-737 GCF_000164805.1 Carlito syrichta
GATTCTGTTATTCAGGGGTAAAGGGATTGGTTTTACTTCTGTTTGTTCATCTCCTATTCTTTATGTACGTCCTCTTACTTTGTTCAATTCTGAAGTTGCACTGTAGGTTGGAGGTGGTCCTTTTTGCAGTTTTGAGATGTACTTAAGGGGAGAGCTGTGATTCAAAATCTGTCTGCAGGTCCTGGTATTCGCTGACAGGCGTGTGGATAATGTGGAACCCACTTCCCACTGCCCTGGAATCTTTCCAGGGCAGTGGGGCTGTAGGTTTACTCCCTGAAATAAAATGTGGTTAGCAGAGGGGAAAGAATGGAGCAGATAGTGGGTTGAAAAGGGGAGTGGAGAGATAGAGGAGTAAAGGGGGAAACAAACAAGTGTGCCAACAAATAGAGAGAGAGGCCTATACTGAAACAGATAAAAACAATAGACCACCGCTACAGTCGAACCAACTCTCATACAAACAAAAATAAAACATATAGTGATGCTAGCATACCAGCTATCCAACCATCTTATTAGTGTGCTGTTCCTCTATACAAAGACCTGGTTCACAGACAGAATAAAAGAGAAGAAAAGGAAAGGGAAAAGAGAAAAAAGGGAACAATACAGTAGGAATAGAATTAAGTCATTAAACTAATAGAATCAATGAAGCACACTCTGAGACATTTCGTTTAAATCCAATGTCCTTTCAGGTCTGATTTCTCGTTTTTTTTTTTTTTTTTTTCAAGCTGGTAAATTAGTTT
>NW_007008529.1:0-441 GCF_000164805.1 Carlito syrichta
CACTTTTTAATAGGATTGTTTTTTTTTTTCCTTTTTCTATAGCTCTGTTGTGACCACATACAAAATGGGGCATTAATATTTGTCTTGACTAGAACTGCACAGAAGTAACCTAGAATTGCAGCATTTTTGGATTGACTAGGGGCTCAAAGATCTGGGGAAACATGACTCTGATGCTGAAATTCCATCTTGTGTCTTTCAGACAAGTGTCCCAGCTTCTGTTTGAATGCCTCCAGAGATGGGGTCTTCACTATCTAAGAAGGTTGCCTAGTCCACCAGTGTCTTTTAGGAACTCTTTCCAGCCATAGGTCTGTCATCAGAACTAGTTTAAAGTGTTAGTTGCAAGGTCAATGTGAATAAAAGTGTTCACAAGTTTCACTGGCTCTGTACCTGTTTTTCCTAATTTGAAACCCTCCTCTTTTTGATAACAGGAAAATTATTTTT
>NW_007008530.1:0-817 GCF_000164805.1 Carlito syrichta
GAAATAAAATGTGGTTAGCAGAGGGGAGAGAATGGAGCAGATAGTGGGTTGAAGAGGGGAGTGGAGAGATAGAGGAGTAAGGGGGGAAACAAACGAGTGTGCCAACAAATAGAGAGAGAGGCCTATACTGAAACAGATAAAAACAATAGACCACAGCTACAGTCGAACCAACTCTCATACAAACAAAAATAAAACATATAGTGATGCTAACATACCAGCTATCCAACCACCTTATTAGTGTGCTGTTCCTCTATACAAAGACATGGTTTACAGACAGAAGAGAAGAGAAGGAAAAGGAAAAGAGAAAAAAGGGAACAATACAGTAGGAATAGAATTAAGTCATTAAACTAATAGAATCAGTGAAGCACACTCTGAGACATTTCGTTTAAGTCCAATGTCCTTTCAGGTCTGATTTCTCGTTTTCTTTTCAAGCTGGTAAATTAGTTTGCAGTTAGGGTCAGTTCCCCTGATCTGCTGTGAAGGACAGTTCAGATTAACCTCGGTTCAGAAGTTTGGTCTATGTCTTTATCAAGGTTGTTTCTCCCATTTCGGTGTTGTTACCTTGAATCGCCAGCAGGTGGTGCTATCTCATCTGCTCGCCCCAGAGGGGGTGGGGCCGGACAGGAACAAGATGGCTGCCTGCCTCCGAGCAGGCAACAGGATCCCCACGCCAGGCGGACAGGACAGTCTCGGATGCAGGAGCGGTGGCAGCGATCCCAGCAGATCTTCCCTGAAGCGGTTTGGTGTGGATCTCCGCCGGCCGGATTGTGATGAGCTACCCGTGCCAGACGCCGCGGCGGCGGCAGGAGCGCTGGTG
>NW_007008531.1:0-696 GCF_000164805.1 Carlito syrichta
CACCTGAGCCTGCAGGTCAAGGCTGCAGTGGCTAGGAAGGTACCACTACACTCCAGTCTGAGTGACAGAGTGAGACTCCAACTAAAAAAAAAAAAAAATCAGCAAAACAAAAAGCTGGTTATTTGAAAGAATTAACAAGATTGATGAACCCCTAGCAAGAATGACCAAGAGGAAGAGAGAAAAGGGCCCAAATAAGCACAATCAGAAATACAAAAGACCAAATCACAACTGACCCTGAAGAAATACAAAAGATTATCAGAGATTACTATGTACACCTGTATGGAATCAAACTTGATAGCCTAAATGAAATGGAGGACTTTCTGACATCACACAACCTCCCCATGTTGAAACAAGAAGACACTGAGACACTAAATAGACCAATAAAAATCCAGGATATTGTCTCTGTCTATGAAAACTACCTACTAAAAAAAACCCTGGACCAGATGGTTTTCCAGCAGAATTCTACAAAACATACAAACAGGAACTGATACCAATCATACTGAAAGTATTCCAAACAATTGAGAAAGATGGAATTCTCCCCAAATCATTTTATGAAACTAACATCACACTGATATCCAAACCGGGTAAAGATCCCACAAAAAAGAGAACTACAGGCCAATATCTCTTATGAACATTGATGCAAAAATTCTCAACAAGATTCTAGCAATTTGTACCCAAAAACACATCTCAAAAACC
>NW_007008532.1:0-844 GCF_000164805.1 Carlito syrichta
CATCTGTTTTACACGGTTCCTCGATCAAAAAATCTACAAGGAGTCTTACTATGTGCTAAACAAGAACCAGGGTTTTGAAACAGGAATCTAGGGAAAGAGAGTCCTCATATACAGGACACTACACGGTCTCTAACTAAGGAAGAATAAAGAATCTTTGTTGTACGAGTCCTCACTCCAAAAAATTCCCAGGGTGTCAGCTATGGGCCAAACAAGAGACAGGGCTTCGAGCTCTCTAAATGTTTTGGAGCAATTTAACATTACGATATTATGAATCAGTCATTTCAGGACTCCAGCAACATTAGTCCTCTTGAAAGTTGTAAATGGATATCGGGCACTCCAAGTCCGTTACGTTCTCTGAACAACTAAAGCCAGATTTCAGGACAAAAAGGATCTTCTTGCCATATATGGGTGTAACGCTGGTCTTAAGCTGAACCCTGTAATCCTTCAACTTCCGTTTCTCTTTGTATTTTGACAGAGGAAAAGAGTTTTGCAGTAGTCAATATTTTGTATGTATTTTTAAAGGTAACCAGGAATCATAGATTCCACGTCCCTAGGAAATTTCTGGGCATCTGTCTTTTTGTATATAGAGTTTGGAATCCACATCGACAGGGAAAATCAGGGCATCTTGCTTAGAACGAAAAGGAAATCCGGTTCTAGGAGTTCTCATTAACTGGAAACTACAGGGCCTCTTTATAAGGATTCATCAGCAATCTGGCATCTGGGTTCCCTACATGTTTCAGAGCGATTTGCTCCGTGATACGCTAAATCTATCATTACAGATCCAAAAGAACTTTCTGCTCCCTCTTGTAACTTGTAATCTAGATCTGTCCCTTCAAATCCTTTT
>NW_007008534.1:0-837 GCF_000164805.1 Carlito syrichta
AGTCAGTTGGCTAAGCTGCTCTCTTGCTAGTCAAAAAGCTAGTCAATTCAGATGGCTACACAGCTTGCTAGCTAGATATTTCAGCTAGTTTAGTAGCTGGCTAGCTAGGTAGCTAGCTAGTTAAGTCAGCTATTTATGTCAGCTGGCTAGCTAGTTAAGTCACTAGTTAAGATGGCTAGCTGGCTAGATAGCGAGCTAGTCAGCTAGCTAGTTATATCAGCTAGCAATTCAGCTAATTACTTAGCTAACTAATTGGCTAGCCATTCAACCAGCTTATCAGATAACTAGTGGGCTCACTTGCTTTCCATCAGGTCAGCTAACTATTCGGCTCACTAGCCTGCCAACAGGTCAGCAAATTAGTCAGGTCACTTGCCTGCCAACAGGTCAATTATTTGCCGGCTCACTCGCAGGTCAACACTTCAGCTAACTAGTCGTCTTTCCCCCCAGCTGACTTGTTAAATCAGCTCACCGGTCAGCTAGCTTGCTGGCTGACTAGTTAAGGCAGCTCACTCATCAGCTTACTTGACGGCTGACTAGTTAAATCGGTTCACTGGTCAGCTCAACTACTGTTTGACTAGTTAAGTCTTCTGACCTGTCGGCTCACTTGCCAGCTGACTAGTTAAGTCTTCTGACCAGTCGGCTCACTGACTGCTAACTAGTTAATTCAGCTGACCAGTCGACTAACTCACCTGCCGACTAGTTATGTCAGTTAAGCGGTCAGCTGACTAGCCAGCCAACTAGTTATTTCAGCTAACCAAATGACCGACTAGGCTGCCAACTTGTCAGTTGAGAATTTAGCTCTGCTATCTAGGAGGCCGAATAGTTAGGCCACCCAAC
>NW_007008535.1:0-809 GCF_000164805.1 Carlito syrichta
CCATTGTCAGACCTAGAGTTGGCAAATACTTTTTCCCAGTCTGTAGGCTGTCTCCCTGCTGCTCTTGATGGTTTCTTTGGCTTTGCAGAAGCTTGTCAGTTTAATAAGGTCCCATTTGTCTATCTTCTCTCTTAAGTCCTGTGGGTATCGGGTTGTGTACAGGAATTGGATGCCAGTTCCGATTTCCATGAGAGTATTTCCTTCCTTTTCTAAGGTTCTTATGGTTTGAGGTTTTACATTTAGGTCTCTGATCCATTTGGAGTTAACCTTTGTGCATGGGGATAGATAGGGATCCTGTTTCAATCTTCTGTATGTGGTCAGACAGTTTTCCCAGCACCATTTACTGAATAGGTTCTCCTCTCCCCATTGGTAGGTGGTGGGGGCTTTGTCGAAGATGAGTTGGTTGAGAAATTGAGGTTTTGCTTCTGGGATCTCAATTCTGTTCCATTGATCTATATGCCTGTTCCTGTACCAATACCAAGCTGTTTTGATGATTGTAGCTTTATAGTAAAGTTTGAAATCTGGTATTGTGATACCACCTGCTTTGTTTTTTTTGCTGAGGATTGTTCTGGCTATTCTTGGATGTTTGTGTTTCCATATGAATTCCTGTGTTGTTTTTTCTAGGTCTGAGAAGAATGTTGTTGGTAATTGAATGGGTATTGCATTGAATTTGTAGATTGCCTTACGTAAGATGGACATCTTCACAATGTTGATTCTTCCGATCCATGAGCATGGGATATTTTCCACTTGTTCATGTCGGCTTTGATTTCTTTGAGCAGTGTTTTGTAATTTCATTGTAAAGGTCTTTC
>NW_007008536.1:0-749 GCF_000164805.1 Carlito syrichta
GCATTAATAAAGAAAAGGGGAAGTCACTAGCTGGGCTCGGTGGCTCAGCCTGTAATCCCACGCCTTGGGGAGACTGAGGTGAGTGGATTGCCAGAGCCCGCGGGTTCGAGGACCGCATGGGCAGCGAGACCTCATCTCCATAATAAAATAAAAAAATCAGCTGGGCGTGGTAGTGCACGCCTGTAATTCTGGCTACTTGGGAGGCTGAATTGGAAGGATCACTGGAACCCAGCAGTTCGAGGCTGCGGTAGCAGGGAGCAGCCAATGCACTCCAGTCTGGGCGACTGAGTGAAACTCCAACTCAAAATAAATAAATAAATAAATAAATAAATAAATAAAGGGGCAGTCACTGGGGAACCCATCATGGAGGAGGACCAGTCACTGTGGCAATCATTAAATAAGTGTGCTAGCCACTGTGATACCCATTACAGAAGATAGAAAGTCACTGGAGCACCAATCACAGGGGAGATCCAGTAGCTTCTAAACTCATGTAGGAATCCTAGTCATATGGACTGCATTCCAAAGGGGGCAAATCTCTGGTTACACATTAGGAAAGAGTTTTAGTAAGTGGGACGCCGATCACAGAAATGGACTAGTCACTAGAACAAACATTATGAAGGAAGGCCTGTCTTTGCACACCCATGTCAGAGAAGGCATGGGTCACTGGGGCACCCATAATGAAAGAGGGTCAATCACTGGAGCAGAATTGTGGAGAAACTTCAGTCACTGTGCAAAGATCAAAAGAAAAA
>NW_007008537.1:0-4805 GCF_000164805.1 Carlito syrichta
AAGTGAAATGAAACTGACACACATTTCCAAAAGGCACGTTAACTAAGCGTATTGCTGTAGGCAAAAACCCAACAACCTGTCTACACCCAACACCATCACATTTATTAGACATTCCTGAGATACAGTGCTCTGTTTGGATTCTCAGTACTGTCAGTCCTGACAGCTTAGACACTTTTTAACAGTAGTTCCTGTCAGATTTTTCTCCATGGATTTTTTCATCTTTTCTTATGCTGATTCTTTGTTTAAACTGTATCTTTTATGCCTCTCCTCTCATTCTTTTAAAACAACAAAAACAAAAATGAAACTCATCACAATTATGCTAGGGGAAAACTATCAGTAGACATTATTAGAGAGGTGTAAAGACCTTCTGTATAAACCTGAGGAGGGGGAGGAAAAACTTCCATGGGCTTTCCCCCCAGATAATACTGTCTCAATAACCCAAATTTCTGTTTATTTTAGTGTTCAGATAATTATGGTTGAAAAAAATCACTGTTAAGCTCTAAATGCTCATGTTGGCTATAATCTTTCTTTTTTTTAACATGTTAATCTTTCTAAAGAAGGTTATTTACAGACTTTGGAAAGTACATAAAATTATAAAATATGGAATTTAGTTTAAAACTATGACAATTTTTACAAGGTATCTTTATTATGTGTATAGAATAATCTATTCAAAATTTTAATCTCTAACACCTTTTGAGGTTATAATACATTCAGGGCAAACACATCAGGAAATAATACCACTATTTGCAAAGAGAGAAGAACTCTCTTTAGAAGGCTGTATCAATGGCAGAAGAAGCAACTACAGAAAGTTTTGTGGAAAAGATTTCCCTACAAAGGAGAGGAAGAACACAGATAAGACATAACAAGTTAAATAATTTGAAAAATGATTTGATGTTAAGTCTAATAAATCTTAATTCTTGCTTTACTTTTTGCTATATCTTCCACACTTACTCTTTGTAGATGTTTGTCTTCTTAGATGCCCTCAAATAATTGTAAAATAAAAACGTATGAATAAAATCAGTCTTATGTTTCTTAATAGCCATATTAGATTGAGATTTAGAGTGGGTAAAAAAAATCTCATTATGAGATTATGTTTGGGTGATCAATGACATAGTTTAGGGATTATGGAATCTTAATCAGCTTTCCTGAGTTAGATTCTAACCGTTACATCATACTTACTATGCTGTGGAATTGGAAAACATGAAAATTGTTTGTACCTCCTGTTCAGCAGTTAAATAATGATAGTAGCAGTAATATTCTGTAACTAAACAGTTGTCAAGAATCAGTGAAATAATCTATTTTCTTTATTAGCTTTTTAGGCACTCCTCATGAATAAACTATAAAATTATTTTGCTAAGGATTATAATTTACACAAATAAAAATGAACTAAAATGTCCCCATTAATGTTTATTACTCCAACACAATATAATAAGTAGTTTTTATTAGTACCACACATTTATTCTCAACAAGCGTAACATTGCCCACAATGAGAAAAAAGTTTTTTTTGAAGTATGAAAAAGTGTTACTTTTTAATATAAAAAGTACAGTTATACAAACAGTTCAGGAACAGACATACTGTATATCTGTGGTATTAAAATTTCATGAAGATAGATTAAGATAAAAACTGTCTTAAAAGTCGCCTTGAGGGAAGGATGATAATGAGAAATAATTTTTTTCTCATTTTGGATTCAAGGGGTATATGTGCAGGTTTGCTACATGGATATATTGCATGAGGATGAACACTGAGTTTTAGAAATATACTGAGAAAAACAACAACAAAAACAAAACATTTTTCATATTTATTTAGCCCAAAGTGTACATGAATTGAATAAACAAGTGGTGATAAACAATCCTCTGTTGCTGTCTCAAATGTCTGCACACCTTGTAAGCAGAGGCAGACTGACTTTTTTTCTGAAATATCTTCTCAAGGATGCCAATATGTGAACATTGGCAGGATATGAATCCATGGCACAACATACTTGCTGTTCAGAATAAAACCTTCAGGTTCCCTAAACTTAGAGTTTCTCCCCTGTGTTTCAGCCTCCCATATGGGAGGGAGTTACCTGGCAATTTTCATTTACTCTGTGGATGTTTGGACTCAGGAAAGTGGTGCTATTTAAGAATTGCTGATTCTGTGTCTACTGCTATTCCTGTTATTATTATTTTTCCTTCTAACCAAAGAATCTCTTCTGCTAAGCATTCATACATCAGGGGTGGATTCACTTATGAGCTTGCATGTAGAGTGAAATCTCAGACTTTTCAGTCTTAACAAGTGCAAGACTTCAATCTAGCAATTTGCTTTTTAATTGCCTCTAGTGTAAAAAATTAAGTAGTTTTACTTTCTTGCATGAAAGCAATTTATTTTATCAAATACAGATTTCACTACAATAGTATTTTTCCACTATGTTAAGTGATAGAATTGATTATCTTGTTCACTGCCTAAATGTCTCACAGAATAATGTTTTCAATATTTAATTACTTCATAATGAAAAATTATTTGAAAGAACAAATTTTATAAAAATTTGTGACTTCACATTACTAAAAACTATTGTGAGCAATTGTTTTATTGCATGTTGCCTTAAAATATATTAACAAGATATAGTTTCATGACTTTTGAATATTAAGAATATATTAACATTTTTAGAACTCATTATCAATTTTATCACACAGATGACAATTTCAGTAAACTGAAATAATGATTTGAGTACGCTAATGAAAATTGTTCTTGTATGTATTTCAAATTATTCAACATGAATGAAGATAGGTTTTGATTTCCTTTACTCTAGGGAGACTTATGCTCCAAGTTTATTGCCCTATCAGCTTTCTCTTGCTATGTAACTGATAATCACCAAACTTAGATTTCTTATGTCAAGAAAAATTTTGTTTCATTGCTATAGAATTTTTGCTTGACTACATTTGTGTCAAATTCTGTAATAGTTATTCCCATGATATAGTTTGTAGGAGTTTTTCTATTAAGCTGAATTCAGAAGTCAAGTTTCCCCTAAGGATTACTGAATGCCAAGCTGACAAAATACCAGAGAGATTTTCTGTCCCTCTTTTTCTTTTGTCCTCTTTTACTCTGTATCTTTTTGCCTTTAAAGAAAAAAAAACCCTCCAGAAAAATATGTCATTTGCAATTTATACAGCATTTTAAAATGCATGAGCTATATTAAACTAATCATACTTGTATCCAAGGACTTTTATTTATTTACTTATCTATCTATTTATTTACTTATTTATTTTGAGTTGGAGCATCAGCCTGTCACCCAGGTGGAGTGTAGTGGCATGCTCACAGCCACCACAGTTTATACCTGCCAAGCTTAGGTGATCCTTCTGTCTCTTCCTTCCAAGTAACTGGAATCACAGACATGTGTCACCATGCCTGGCTGAGTTTTTTATTTATTGTAGAGATGAGGTCTACAATATATACCCCTGAGCTCAGGTAATCCTCTCACATCCACCTCCCAATGTGCTGGGGTTACAGGCATGAGTCATAGTGTCTGGCCAAATAGGGGATATTAAATGGAAAATGTGTAGTAGAGATTCTAATGGATTTATATATATTTCCATGAGCTCCATCTTTCCTATTTTGCTATCCCGACATAAAATATTACAGGATAATTATTTCTTTCCAATAAACATATAGTTACCAATTAAACACTGCACTTAAATTAACTGACAGTAAATTAAACGCTGTCCTTAAAGACACACATATTGATCAGAAGGCATGTTGTTCGATGAGAGAGACCTGCATTCAACTCTGTTCTTAGGTGAGTTCCTCCTTTCCTCATGAGGATATAATTGGTCTTTCACTCTCAGGACTGTATCTTCCCACTTCAACTTGCTGCAAGATGGCCTCGTGTTTCTCTTTTCCTCCTTTTGTATGTCTTTGAAACTAAATGGGAATAGTGCTTGTCTGTCCCATCTTTGTGTAATGACTTCTGCTTGAGGGGCTTGGCGTGGGGTAGGTGGGCTATTGTATACCCTTTTACTTGTCTAGAACACATAAATGCACATGAAGTGTGAAATGGAATGCTTTAAGAAAAAGCTAGTACTGTGCTTTATTGTGTGTTTCTTAGTAAAATCACCAAGGGGAACATCTTGAAGCAGATACTGGGAAATGGTTGCTTATAGAGTGATGCACAACCTCCCCCAACTTACCTCCTCTCATCTCAAAAGAAAAATAAAATGGCAAAGGGAGTGACTGAGACCTAGAGAAGGAAGAAGGATGGCTAACTGCTTTCGTTAAGTAGCAAGAGGGACCAAGACTCACTTTGTGTCTTTCTTTCTACCGTGGAAGACTAGGCTCATTGTCTGCAGAAAATAATAAGGAGCATTGTCACTTTTAGTTAATGTTACAATGGCTGAGATGCAACATTTTTCAAGAAAGTAAAGTGGATCTCAGAAGGGATTTTCACTGGGAATTTATCACAAATGTTTTAGAGAATAAGAAAAGGAGGCAGATTTTTCAGATTTAAAATTAACATTTTTTTCAAACTGTTTTTCTTTTTAACTGATGTCAAGAATAAGAAAAAGATTCTGTAGGCCAGAGACACTGATCTGGAAATGTAAATGCAATATGAGTATTTGGATTCCAGGGTGGCAGTGGTTGACTTATATCAGCACTCAAGCTCCAAATCATGATTACTGTGGTTATCAT
Source organism: Carlito syrichta (assembly GCF_000164805.1). Taxonomy (NCBI): domain Eukaryota; kingdom Metazoa; phylum Chordata; class Mammalia; order Primates; family Tarsiidae; genus Carlito; species Carlito syrichta. Next base: position 4,661 of record NW_007008537.1, read on the forward strand.
AAAAATGGCAGAGTCAAAGTTGCAGTCAGATTAGTGTGAGTCGTGCAGCCTGAAAGTGTTAGCTAGCTGATCATGGCATTTCTAGAAGTGAGTAGATAGAGCTCCTTACATTTTTACTTAGACTGTATAAAAGAAAAATTTTTTT
>NW_007008538.1:0-1161 GCF_000164805.1 Carlito syrichta
GGGAACAGGGTATGAGCACCGGGATGAGTGTAGAACAATGTATTGCAAGGGAAGGTCTCAAAAACTTCGACCTCCTCTGGGTATCCCTGTGAGCACGCCTGGCTTGCGTAGAGGTTGGTATCTAATTTTCTAATTTTCTCAAAAATCAATTCTGGCTCTGCCTCTCCTCCCCAAAAGATACCAAGAGCCAATGGTGGTGGACTCGGAGAATCCACGGGAGGAGCCGGGCCCCTACTCCCTCACCCGGTTAATGCTCACCATCCCTTCTGTCTTTGAACAGAAAGGGAGGAGATGTTGGGAGCCATTTTAAAAATAGCAATCATCTCATATAAGCCTTCTTCTTTGTCCTCCAAAAAGCCCGCGCGCGCCAAGCCACAACACCCCTCCCACCTCCTCTCCTCATACCACCCACTACTCTTCCTCCTATCATAAGCCGCCACACGCCCTATTTCAGCCCGCCCCTCTTTGCTATGTATATAAGCAATCGCCTAACAATAAAATTTAGAGGCTTGATCAGAACACTGTCTTGCCTCCATTCTGCGTGTCTCCTGTCTCTTTCTCTCTTGGTCTCTCTCTCTCTTTTCACCAGCAGCAGGTAGTCCTCCTCGTGCCCACGTTTTACTTGTCCCGCTGGTCGGGACAAGGTAGCTAGCTGGTTAAGTCAGCTAGTGAAGTCAGCTGGCTAGCGAGTTAAATCAGTTAGTTAAGTCAGCTGGCTAGCCAGCTGTCTATCATTGCAGCTATCTAATTAAGTCAGCTGGCTAGCCAGCTGGTTGGCTAGTTACATTACCTAGTTTAGTCAGTTGCCTAGCCAGCTACGAGCTATTTAAAAAGCTAGTTAAATCAGATGGCTAGACAGCTGGGTAACTAGTTATTTCAGCTAGTTAATTCAGCTTGCTAGCAAGGTAGTTTGTTAAGTAGGTAGTTGCCAGGAGCCACAATCACTAGTAAAAGTAAGGTAAAAGGGACCTGAAAACAGGAAAAACGCCACCTGGGAGCAAGGTCCCAGTAAGATGCGGCCATGATGAGGGCAAAGCCCCATGGATCCTGATGATGGACCTTTCCCTAACTTTGAAGGATTGCATGCATATGCTTGAGAATATTCCCTCTTTATTGAGATAATAGATGCGCAAATGGATGATGGCATTTTGACAGCAAAAT
>NW_007008539.1:0-2943 GCF_000164805.1 Carlito syrichta
CCGTAAAAAAGTATCATGTTGCTGTATTTGGATGTAACTTTCGTCTGAACATGAACTTGGTAATCCTTAAATTTCCGTTTGTACTTTATTTGGAGAGGGGCTGAGGGTTTTGCAGTTGCCAAATATTTAGTATGAATTACTAAAATGTAACCCGGATCCATGGATTCCATGACCCTAGGAAACATCTGGGCATCTGCATTTTTGTACACAGAGTTTTGGAATCCACATGGACAGGGAATTTCCAGGCATCTTGCTGATAACGGAAAGGGAATCTTGGAGTTCTCAATCGCCTAAATCTACAAAGTCTCTTGATAAGATTTAATCAGCAATCTGGGCTTCTATGTCGCCATATTTTTAGTGTGTCTTTTGAAAAGAGATCAGGCATCTTGGGTTGCAATTCCTCAAGAACTTTATGGGAGTCTTTCTCTTCATATCCAAGCAACTGGAACTCTAGGTCACCAGAAATATCTTTACGTCTTGTTGAAAATGAAGCATGAATTTCAGTAATGGGAGTCCTCATATACAGAACACTACACGACCTGTTGCTACGGATGAATAAGGAATCTTGCTTCAACGAGTCCTCCAACCTATAAGCCAACAGAGCATCTTGCTAAGAGGTAATCAGCATTCAGGTTTTTGGAGTAGGAAACTGGATAATGGCAGTCCTCATAAACGGGAAACTGCACTGTCTATTGCTAAAGGAGAATAAGGAATCTGGTTTACACGTGACCTCCATCCCAATAAAACTTCAGGGTTTCTTGCTAATGGCTAAACACGAATATGGTTTTTTGAAGCATAACATAGGGAAATGAAATCCTCATATACAGACAAATTCAGGGACTTTTCCTAAGAAAGAATAAGGAATGTATGAGACATGTTTTCTCAATCTCCAAAAAAGTATACGGCGTCTTCATAGGAAGATCATAGATCTAAACCAGAATCAAGATTTCGACGTATGTATCTGTGAACCGGAGTACTCATATACAGGTAACTGCACGGCTGTTGCTAAAAATAAGGAATCTGGATTATACGATTCCTCAGTCCTGAAAATCGACAGGGCATCTTGCTGACGGTTAAAGGAGAATCAGGGATTCGAGGCATGAATGTGGGTAATAGCAATCCTCATGTACAGGAAACTACATGACCTCTTGCTAATAAAAGAGAAGAAATCGGTTTTCCACGGTTCCTCTATCAAAAAATCTACAAGACTTCTTACTAAGGGTTAAACCAGTATCAGGGTTTTGAAACAGGAAACAAGGGAATGAGAAACCTCACATACAGGAGACTACATGGTCTCTAACTAAGTATGAATAAAGAATCATGGTTGTAGGCGCGCTCAATCCAAAAAATTCCCAGGTTGTCTACTATGGGACAAACAAGAAACAGATCTTCGATGTCCCTAAATGTTTTAGAGCAATTTAGCATTTGGATATTATGAATCGATCATTTCAGGACTCCAGCAATATTCTGGTCCTCTTAAAAGTTGTAAATGATATTGGTCACTGCAAGTCCGTTAGGTTCCTCAGAACAACTAAGACCAGACTCCAGGACAAAAAGAATCTTCTTGACATATTCGGATGTAACTCTGGTCTTAATGTGTACACTGTAATCCTTCCCCTTCCGTGTCCCTCTTTATTTTGAGAAGGGTCAAGGATTTTGCACTTGCCAAGTGTTTACTACATACTTTTAATGGTAACCAGGAATCATGGAATCCACGAAACTAGGAAACTTCTCGGCATCTGTCTTTGGATATACTGAATTTGGAATCCAAATCGAGAGGAAAAATCAGGGTATCTTACCGAGAATTAAAAGGAAATCCGATTCAAGGTGTTGTCATTTTCCGGAATCTACAGGGCCTCTTGATAAGGTTTAATCAGCAATCTGGGCTTCTGGGTCCCTACATTTTCAGAGCTATTTGCTCCGTGGATACGCTAAAACTGTCATTACAGATCCTCAGGACCTTTCTGGTCCTCTTGTTAGTTGTAATCAAGTATTTGGCCGTAGAAATCCTTTTGTTTCTTGGGACCATCTATGACCATAATCATATTCCCCAGAATCGAAAGGTATATTGGTACAAAATTCCTCGATTCAGGTGACTTCAAAGTACAGAAAATTCCTGTCGATGGGCAGGTAGGAATTGGGGTTTTGGTTTGGAATATTCTACATTTTGGGGTGGTCTTGTGAAGGGGAACCAGGAATCTTGGTTTCCACCTCCCAAAGAACATTATGGACGTCTTTCTCTTGATATCCAAAAAACTGGAAGTCTCATTCGCCAGGAACTGTCTCGGCATCCTGCAGAGTGAAGCAGGTAGCTGGATAATGGAGGTTGTCATATACAGAAAACTACACGTCACATTGCTAAGGAAGTATAAGGAATCATATTTTATGAGTTCTCAATCCCAAAAACTACAGGCCATCTTTCTAAGACGTAACCATCAGTCAGGTTTTTGAAGTAGTAATCTAGGTAATTCCAGTCCTCACATAAAGGAAACTTCACTGCCTATTGCTAAGTAAGAATAAGAAATCTGCATTACTTGCATTCTCAATCCCAAAAAAGCTTAAGGACATCTTGCTATGGACTAAACACGAATCATGGTGTTTTCGAGCATGAATCTGGAAAATGGAGTGCTTATTTACAGGCAACTACATGACCTTTTGCTAAGAAAGAATAAGGAATCTGGGTTACACGAGTCCTCAATCCCAAAAATCTACAGAACATCTTGGAAGGGTCTAAAAAATCAGCATTTTGAAGCAGGATGTATCTAATGAGAGTCCTAATATACAGGAAAATACACAGCCCCTTGCCAAGGAAGAAAAAGAATCGGAGTTATAGGAGTCCTCAATCTTTAAAATAAACAGGCTATTTGCTGTGGACTAACAAGAATCAAGGTTTAGACGCTGGAACATAGGTAATAGCAGTCCTCATATGCAGAATATACATGA
>NW_007008540.1:0-664 GCF_000164805.1 Carlito syrichta
CATGGCAGGGTGTGTGGTCATCTTTCTAAAGCACAGATGGGAACACGGCACTCACTTCCTTGCTTTAAAACAATCAAAAACAAACAGAGAAATGCATAATTTAAGAGGATCTCCTCATAAGAGAAAGTCTAAATTCCTTAACCTGGTTTGCAAAATTTCTCTTTCTTTTTCTTTCTTTCTTTCTTTTCTTTACTTTTCTTTCCTTCCTTCCTTCCTTCCTTCCTCCCTTCTTTCTTTCTTTTTCTTTCTCTTTCTTTCTTTCTTTCTCTTTCTTTCTTTCTTTCTTTCTTTCTTTCTTTCTTTCTTTCTTTCTTTCTTTCTTTCTTTCTTTCTTTCTTTCTTTCTTTCTTTCTTTCTTTCTTTCTTTCTTTCTTTCTTTCTTTCTTTCTTTCTTTCTTTCTTTCTTTCTTTCTTTCTTTCTTTCTTTCTTTCTTCAGGGTCTCACTCTGTTGCCTAGTCTGAATTGTAGTGGCATGATCCTGGCTCAATATGGCCTCAACCTTCTGAACTCAAGCAATCTTCCTGCCTTAACCTTCCAAGTAGCTGGGACCACAAGCATGCAGTATCATACCCGACTAATTTTTTAAAATTTTTTGTACAGACAGGGGATCTTACCTTGTTTGCCCAGGCTTTGTCTTGAACTTCTAGGCTCAAGCTATCTTCC
>NW_007008541.1:0-775 GCF_000164805.1 Carlito syrichta
CATATATTTATTCATTATTTGATACTTGTAGTGTAAAGAGTTTTAGAAGCACAAATTTGACTCAAATTTCTGTAATGTGGTTTTTGAAGAATATGTTAGATCAAGAGAAGACAGCCATAACACACACACACACACACACACACACACACACACACACACACACACACACATACACTTGAACGCACACACAAATCAACCCTGAATAAAATCAAGAAATTGGCCAGGAACCCCAGATCTGTACATGCTCAAATCCTGCAGTTGAACCTGCAGAACTCATATATAAGAAAAGTTGGTCCTCCCTCCTTGTAGGCAGGTTTTAGAGTCTGTGAATACTGTATTTTAAATACATTTTTGGAAAAAACAAACAACAAAAAAACCTTTGCATATGAGTGAGCTTAACAATTTAAACTCATGTAGTTTAAGGGTCACCTGTATATATGTTCATAGAGAAACTTTTCTTTTGAACTTTTATCTAACTGAAACCAGAGATGTTGTTGGTTTGGTAGACATAACTAGTGATAAAAATTAAAGACTTTTAAAGTGAACTTAAGAAGAATGCTTCTGGTAATTTAACAGATATTGTGCTAATCAGTAGATTGCTTTGAGTAGGATGGACATCTTAACAATGTTGATTCTTCCAATCCATGAGCAAAGAATATTTTTTCCATTTGTTGGTGTCATCTTTGATTTCTTTGAACAGTTTTTTGTAGTTTTTGTTGTAAAGATCTTTCTTTTCTCTGGTTAGAAAGATGCTAAGATATTTTATTGTTTTTTG
>NW_007008542.1:0-658 GCF_000164805.1 Carlito syrichta
CATTCCTGTGTTGTTTTTTCTAGGTCTGAGAAGAATGTTGCTGGTAATTTGATGGGTATTGCATTGAATTTGTAGATTGCCTTAGGTAAGATGGACATCTTCACAATGTTGATTCTTCCAATCCATGAGCATGGGATATTTTTCCACTTGTTTATGTCATCTTTGATTTCTTTGAGCAGTGTTTTGTAGTTTTCATTGTAAAGATCTTTCACGTCTCTGGTTAGGAAAATGCCAAGGTATTTCATTTTTTTTGTGGCTATTGTGAATGGAATTTTATTTTTTATTTGGGTTTCTGTTTGTTTATTACTGGTGTAGAGAAATGCGATTGTCTTTTGTACATTTATTTTGTATCCTGAGACTTTGCCAAAGGCCTTTATCAGTGTAAGGAGGTTTTTGACAGATTCTCTTGGGTTTTCAAGGTACACAGTCATATCATCTGCAAAGAGAGATAACTTGACTTCTTCTTTTCCTATTTTGATACCCCTGATTGCCTCCTCTTCTCTGATTGCTCGAACCAGGACTTCCAATACTATGTTGAACAGGAGGGGTGAGAGTGGGCATCCTTGTCTTTTTCCAGTTTTCAGGGGAAATGGTTCCAATTTTAGTCCATTTAGGAGTATGCTGGCTGTGGGGTTTCTCATAGATGGCTTTTACTATT
>NW_007008543.1:0-746 GCF_000164805.1 Carlito syrichta
GTTTCCTGCTACAGGCCAAACTGTCCTGAGCTAAAAATAACCTGAGGGGGGAATCACTGAGCAGACCCAGCTTTCATCTTGGCCTCAGGGTCTGAGCCTCTACGCAGGAGAGAGAGGGAGGCAGGGAGTGCGGTCTCCACATGGCCTCCCCCTGCAGTTACTTCAGCCTCCCTGGAGAGAAAACAAAGCCCCATTTATGCCTCCCCACTAAAAATAGCCTGTCAATTCCTTTCGAGGACTTAGGCCTGTGTAGGCCTCTCCAGTTGGCCAAAACTAGTCTCAGATCCAGTCTGAAATGAAGGTGAGGTGCTTCCCCCAACAGAGTCCTGCTCAAGGGGCTCGGTGGACAGAAGGCTCCCCCAGCACCAGCGTCTGGGATTGGTGGTGGTCCTGCCATAGATGGGGTTGGAGGGTGCAGGGGAGATGCTATTTGTCCTCTGCCAAGAGGGTGAGAATGGCTCTGAATCCTCAGCAGGAAGAGACAGAAGCAGTCTGTCTGCTGGGCCTCTGACAGCCTCTACCTGATTTCTTCAAGGGCCTTAGCAACCCGGGCTCTGGAATTTGGCTCCAGAGAGCAGCCCTGAGAGGGATACTCTCGATGAAGCTGGGGTGAGGAGGGGGTGGGGGAGAACAAAGGGTCACCATTATGTACTCAGTGAATGAATCTTTTTTTTTTTTTTAAAAAGGAAAGAAAAGTTTGTGTGTGTGTGTGTGTGTGTGTGTGTGTGTGTGTGTGTGTGTGTGTG
>NW_007008545.1:0-965 GCF_000164805.1 Carlito syrichta
CAGGCGTAAGCATTAAACGAAGTTATGTAACTATAAACAATTAAGGGTACAACAAAACTTAATAAGAACTTCATATTTTTCCTTTGTCTAAAAAATACATCTGTTTGAGTGTGGGGGATGTCCTGTGTGCATCTGGACCTGTTCAATGGAAAGGGACATGCTACCTTTTGTGTAACAATAGCAGAAGGAGATCCCATGATTATAACTTTGTGGAGTTTAGGGATAAAAGCCCTGGAATTACACCCAGTAAACGGCTTCTACACTAGACAGAGTCCAGTCTCTTTCTTTCTCACTTTTTCTCTTTCTTTGTCTTTATTTCTCCAGTATAATCACCGACACTGCCCCACCTTCCAGGGATACTCTAAATCTCTCTGCAGGGGCTGGTCCCCAGCACCTGGCACCCACCATAGGGCCCTGAAAAGATAAACGTTTTTTCTCATTTCAGGATGACTAAGATCTTACCCAGGATACTACAGACCCCTCTATAAAGAGAGACAAAGTGAGGATGGATAAACAAAATTTTTGTGAAGCCAGAGCCGTGATCTAATCATGGGCCAGAGCAAATCTAAAAAACATAAAATGTTCATCAATATCTTAAAAATACTCTCTCTAAACATAAAACTATATTCTCTGCTACTGATCTAAGTCGTTTTCTACACTTTGTTCAGAAACATTGTCCCTAGTTTCCTAAAAATAGACAATAAATTTAAATATCTGGAAAAAAGCGGGAAAAAAAACTAAGACTGTATTATATCCAACATGGGCCCCAAAAGGTGCCACCTAAGGCTTTTTCTTTATAAAACTTAACCAAAAATTCTGTAATTCCCCTACATGATTATAAAAAATTTCCTTCCAAAAAGACTGTTAATAATGATAAGAATAATTAAAAACTTGTCCTTTCACTGCTACCTCTACACCTTCAAATTATAATGATAAATTATTCCCCACAGGACATGACAGATTTG
>NW_007008546.1:0-592 GCF_000164805.1 Carlito syrichta
GGAGCCCAGCAGGTCGAGGCTGCGGTGGCCGGGAGCGGCCACTGCTCTCCAGTCTGGGCAACAGAGTGAGACTCCAACTCAAAAAAAAAAAAAATACATACATACATACATACATACATTAAATAAATAAATAAATAAATAGATAGATAAATAACTAAATAAATAAATTCAAGTGGACATTCTGCATGTTTATTTGCTAAATCTGGCAACCCTAACTTATGGAAGACATATATCATTAGATTCAATATACAAAACTAATCTCCAATACAATGAACGCAATTAAATCCATAACTATGTAAACTGAAAGTAAAATCCTAAACCTTCCCACCAACTGAACAAACCCCCTCTTGGTCAATGGGACCCCAGAAAAACCTTAAACACTGAATTCCCAGCCATGACAGGAAGGGGCTCAAACACATTTCATCACACCCCCTCCCTGTCGGAGCTTAGGCACAACTGACCAGCACTGATGTTAAAATAGATCATAAGATGAACGAAACACTCCTTGTGGTAATAAATTCCTGAAATAGAAACAGAACCTAAGATCAACCCAGACAATCAGCTAGGCTATATTGATTCTGGTGCTTTTCAA
>NW_007008547.1:0-752 GCF_000164805.1 Carlito syrichta
GCCGCTCCCGGCCACCGCAGCCTCGACCCACTGGGCTCCGGCGATCCTTCCACCTCAGCCTTCCGAGTAGCCGGAATTACAGGCATGCGCTACCATGCCCAGCTAATTTTTTGATTTTATTGTAGAGATGAGGTCTCGCTGCCCAGGCGGGTCTCGAACCCGCGGGCTCAGGCAATCCACTCACCTCAGCCTCCCAAAGGCGCGGGATTATAGGCTGAGCCACCGAGCCCGGCTGATGCTGTTTATTCTTTCCAGGGTCCAATTACTCCTCAAAGACTTCAGTACCTCCATCCACAAGGACAAAACTGTGCCCAGATGGGGACATTACCTAGCTGAGGGCAGGTTCTGCATAGTGTGTTACCAGAGGGAGAGTGATATAAACACAAGGCTGAGACTTAGTCCCAATAAGAAACTCTGTATTAAAAACATATGAGAATGGAATTGCCTCACTTCTATAACAAATCATGATACAGAAGTACTCTAAGGTACAATGCTAAATTGAGCAAAACTCTGCAATTGGGTATGTTTTCTTCTAAGAGTGACTGCCTTGTCTGTTGACTAACTCTTCAATTATAAAGTGAATTTTGTCCACACATAGCATTCCATGCCTATTTCACTGTCCCAGAGGGCTGTCATGGGTCATGGTCACATGAAGAGCTAAGCATATAGTTGGGCTCTTCTGTTTTCACTTTTATTGCAGATCTATCTGTTCCTCTGTATTGAGCAGTTTTCTCTCAAAAGGGGTGACTTAG
>NW_007008548.1:0-726 GCF_000164805.1 Carlito syrichta
CATCCTGGATCTACAAGGAACTGAAGCGTACTGAAAAGAAGAAAACAAACAACCCCATTATAAAATGGGCAAAAGACATGAACAGACACTTCACAAAAGAAGACATTCGAGCAGCCAACAAACACATGAAGAAATGCTCAACCTCACTAATCATCAGGGAGATGCAAATCAAAACCACACTGAGATACCACCTAACTCCAGTCAGAATGGCAATTATCAACAACTCAAAAAATAACAGCTGCTGGAGAGGGTGTGGTGAAAAGGGAACACTTCTACACTGTTGGTGGGAGTGTAAACTAGTGCAACCTCTGTGGAAAGCAGTGTGGCGATTCCTAAAAGCTCTAAAAACTGACCTTCCATATGATCCTGCAATCCCCCTACTGGGAATATACCCTGAAGAACACAAATCACTCTATAAAAAAGATACCTGCACACGTATGTTTATCGCAGCATTGTTCACAATAGCAAGAACCTGGAAGCAACCATGCTGCCCATCAAAAGAGGACTGGATTAAAAAAATGTGGTACATATACACGATGGAATACTACGCAGCCATAAAAAAGAACAAAATCATGAATTTCGCTGCAACCTGGATGGAACTAGAGTCTATAATACTGAGTGACCTCTCACAAAAACAAAAATCCGAATATCACATGTTCTCACTCATATAATGGACCTTGAACATCCAATGCAATACTATGAGAAGATGACGGATGGTACTGGGAA
>NW_007008549.1:0-752 GCF_000164805.1 Carlito syrichta
CCAGCTAGTTAAGTCAGCTAGTTAAGTCAACTGGCTAGCTCGTATGCAAGCTATTTTAGTAAGCTAGTTAAGTCAGCTGGCTAATTGAGTAATCTGGCTAGCTCATTAGTCAGCCAGTTGAGTCAGCTGCCTAGCCCATTAGCCAGCTTGTTGAGTCAGATTGCTAAACTATTAGGCAGCTAGTTGAGTCAGCTGTCTAGCTCATTAGCCAGCTAGTTGAGTCATCTAGCTAGCTCATTAGCCAGCTAGCTGGGACAGCTGGCTAGCTCGTTACCTACTGAGTTAAGTCAGCTGGTTAATTCAGCAGCCTAACTCGTAAGCTAACCAGTTAAGTCACCTGGTTACCCAGCTGGCTAACTAGGTAGCTAGCTAGTTAAATCAGCTGACTGGCCAGCTGGCTAGCTATTTAAGTCAGCAAGTTGTCAGCTGGCTACCTAGGTGGCTAGCTAGTTAAGCCAGCTGGCTAGCCGGCTGTCTGTCTAGTTAAGTTAGCTGGTTTAGTCAGCTGGTTAGTCAGCTGGCTAGCTAGGTGGCTGGCAACTTAACCTGGCAGGTGAGCTGGCTGGCCTGGGTAGGTGGCCACCTAGTTAACCTGGCTGGGTAGCTGACTGGCTAGTCATGTGGCTGGGTCGTTAAGATGGCTGGCTATTCAGCTGGCCAGCCAGGTGGCTGTCTAATTAAAGTAGCTGGCTATCCGACTGGCCAGCCAGCCAGGTGGCTATTTATGCCAGCTGACTAGTCAGCTGGCCAGC
>NW_007008550.1:0-828 GCF_000164805.1 Carlito syrichta
ATCCAAACCATGATCATAAAACAAACTGAAATAACTCAAATTGAAGATGTTAGTATCCATTGAAGACAGAGACATCAGACTAAAATAAAAAAAGCCTGGAGGCATTTAACTTCATATCTGGCTTGGCGCTTTTCATCTGTGCTTAGTTTCTGTATAAAAAGCAGAAGTTTCCATCTCTATGGAACACATCATATGTCTTATCAAGCAATGCACTTCAAGTTATATTTGTGTCACTCAAGAAAGCTCATATACACCCAGCAGAAGAGATTGAAGATAAATTCTTATGTAAACAGCACATTATTCATGAAGAACTGATCAAACCAGAATCATGCATCTAGAATCTGATACTCTTCTTCCTAACATTATTAATTCCACATTTAGTGAAAATTTACTAGATGAAAGATACTATTCTACATTATTGAGATTAAACATAAGATTTAGGCTTGGTTCCTACCCTTTATGTATTTATAATCCAGTTAAGATCCTGGCATGTTAGAAGATAATGAAAAATGAATTAAAATATAAACTATGGCAAATGCCATAATTGAGGAATAAGCAAACTGTTCTCTGTATGTAGTCCACCCCAAAATGGGAGTTGTTAACAGAGAACTCTCAGATAAATAATCAAATATAGATTGAAATGAATTTTTGAAAAATGAAAAAAAATAACTGCTGAAAACATAAAATGTCATTTAAAATAAATAAATATTTTAATATGTTTTTTTTTGGTTAGTAAAAGACTTATTTTAAGACATAATCTGTCTCATTGAATTCAATTTTTGTGAAATCTGGATCAGGCAAAATTAACCAGGGAAATAGAATTGGAGA
>NW_007008551.1:0-475 GCF_000164805.1 Carlito syrichta
AAAATGGATGCATGCTCCCTTTTTTGACTACAGGGGACTTTATGGTACATGACAAGGTGGGCTTCCCTAGGTACCCCCATAATACATGCTTTTTTTAATCAGTATTTTTTATTATGATATTCTGGGGTACAGTTAAGGGTTAGGTATACAAATAGGCTTCTTTCAGGCACCCTTGTTGATAAGAGGTGTCTCCCCATCCCCAGACAGATATTTACTGCCGTTAATCCCATCTCCCTTCCCCTCCCCCCCATAATTTCCCACCACTGTCAGTCATTTTCTTACAGTATTACGTTGGATGTTCAAGGCCCACTATATGAGTGAGAACATTGTGATACTCAGATCTTTGTTTCTGTGAGAGGTCACTCAGTATTATGGACTCTAGTTCCATTCAGGTTGCTGCGAAATTCATGATTTTGTTCTTTTTTATGGCTGCGTATTATTCCATCCTGTATATGTACCACATTTTTAAAATCCA
>NW_007008553.1:0-756 GCF_000164805.1 Carlito syrichta
AACTTTTCTATGATCTGTGTCCCAGTGTCTGGCCCACCTCCATAATCAGTGTGCTCAATACTATCCCTCTTTTTATAGTGGGTACACTAGTGACTGATTCTCCTCTGTAATTCATGTCTTAGTGTCTGAGCCCTATTCTGTGATGGATACTCCAGTGACTGGCCATCCTATTGAATGGATGCCTCAGTTACAGGTCCTCCTCTACCATCAGTGTCCCAATGACTGGACCTCCTTCAGATGGGTGACTGACCCTTTTGAAAGATTCCTCATTGACTGGTGCTCCATTAGGATGGGTTCCTCAGTGACAGGATCTTCATTGTGACAGATGCCTCAGTGATAGACCCTCTTTGTAATTTGACTCCAGAGACTGGCCCTCCTGCTAATGGATACTTTCATGGCTGGTCATCATCTGGGATGGGAGCCTCAATGTCTAGCCCTCCTCTGGAACACATGCCTCAGTGGCTGATCCTCCCTTCTGACTGCTATCCTAATGACTTGCCTTCCTCCATAATGTGTGCCATAGTGACTGTCTATTCTTTTTTTTTTTTTTTTTTGAGTTGGAGTCTCACTCAGTCGCCCAGACTGGAGTGCAGTGGCTGCTTCTGGCCACCGCAGCCTCGACCTGCTGGGCTCCGGCGATCCTTCCGCCTCAGCCTTCCGAGTAGCCGGAATTACAGGCGTGTGCTACCACGCCCGGCTGATTTTTTGATTTATTGTAGAGATAAGTCTCGCTGCCCAAGGCGGGTCTCGAACCCG
>NW_007008554.1:0-696 GCF_000164805.1 Carlito syrichta
TCCATCTTCTCAGATCACAGTGGAATAAAAATAAATATTGCTACCAACAAGATTCCCTTCCCCTCCCAAAAAAATACAAAGACATGGACACTAAACAATATGCTGCCTAACAACTTCTGGGTCAATGCTGAAATCAAAACAGAAATAAAAAAGTTTCTGAAACAAACAAGACACGTCTTATCGGAATCTTTGGGATGCCATGAAAACTGTGTTAAGAGGAAAATTCACAGCACTGCATATACACACACACACAAAAAAAAACCAGATACCAACAGACAGCCTGATGTCACACCTAAAAGAACTGAAAAGGCAAAATCACCTAAGTCCTAACTTCAGAAGAATCCAGATCATCAAAATAAAATCTATTGCAGGATATAAAGACAAAAATAACATAGAAAGAATCAACACGTCTAAATTTTGGTTCTTTGAAAGATAAATAAGATTGATAAACCCTTGGCCAGATTGATTAAAAGAGAGAGAGAGAAGCCGGGCTCGGTGGCTCAGCCTGTAATCCCGCGCCTTTGGGAGGCTGAGGTGAGTGGATTGCCTGAGCCCGCGGGTTCGAGACCCGCCTGGGCAGCGAGACCTCATCTCTACAATAAATCAAAAAATCAGCCGGGCGTGGTAGCGCATGCCTGTAATTCCAGCTACTTGGAACGCTGAGGCGGAAAGATCGCTGGAGCCCAACAGGCGAGG
>NW_007008555.1:0-795 GCF_000164805.1 Carlito syrichta
GTTAGTTTACCCAAGATGCACAAAATTAGCCTCTATCTACAGTTTTAGACTTAAGTGCGAATGGATAGCTCACTCTCTCTGTTTTTTTCCCACCAGCCGCACTAAAGGGGAAGTACTGTATGTTGTGCACTTTTGAACTAACCCACCCACCACAGACACAACCAGCAAGCCCCTAGCAAAGTGGCACTTATTGAATATTGTTGATGGCAAACTTTATGATCACATAGCACTGTGACATAAACCAAATTGCTACTGTCAAATTCCAAGGTAAAATTTTAATGCATATTTAAAAAATCTTCCCTGCAAGATTAGAATTTAGGAAAAAAACCCTGTATTTTTCTTTCTCACACAAGCTATAAGCCACATTCTTCAAATTCACACACGCGGAACAAAGGGGAGAGAGCCTGAGCAGGAGCAGTTTCTGTGTCCTCATCTGAGAAAACCTAGGGAGTGAAACACCAGATCTGCTGCCATTTTTAAACAGCAGGTTGAGTCAGAATAAATGAATAATCTAAGGAAACATCTTTTGTGGCTCCGATATTGTTAACAGAGCATCAAGGCCTAGCTGCCCTTCACCACTTTACACTGCTTCCCCCACTCACCTTCAACAATGAAGTTCTACGTCAAAGCGGTTTGCTGCTGGACATTTCAGCATGTCAACATGTGACATTCTCACTAACCTACATAAGACGTCTTAGAAGCTAATGATCAAAGGAAAGCCAAGGTTATTCATGTCATATTAGAAAATTTCATCAGTCTCATGCTTTCTTAAGCAACTGAATCATCAGAAAACTC
>NW_007008556.1:0-745 GCF_000164805.1 Carlito syrichta
CCTGCCTTTCTCTCTGAACTTACACTTATAGGTGTCTTTAACTTACAGTGGGGTTATGTTCCAAGAAACCTATCATAAATGGAAAATATTCTAAACCAACCATGCATCATTTAGCCTGATAAGTGCAGGGTCAAGTTGAAAAAGTGTAAGTTCAAACATTGTAAGTAGGGGACAATCTGTGTTTCAGAATTCAATGTTTACCTATATTAACTGTGTCTGTTTTTTACTTTTTAAAATATGACTACTCATCGAAGCTGGACTGGATTTAAAAATGCGGTACTAATAATACACAATGGAATATTATGCAGCCCTAAAGGACAAACATATGGACTTCACAGCAAATTGGATGGATTTAAAGTCCATCATACTCAGTGATCTATCACAGAAACAAAAAACATAGTACCGTATGTTCTCACTCATAAGCGGACTTTCTACAATTATCATAATACTATAAGAAGGGGATTGGCAGTGTGCCACAGAAGGTGGTTGAGATTGACAGTTGAAGGAAACTGCTAGGGGAGGGAGGGGCACACCTCATTAACAAGGGTACCTGCATAATCAATGTTTGTATACCTAACCTTGAATTGTACTCCATACCATTAACATGAAATTAACAAACTAATATGTGACTACTAACACACTTACAATTATACACATGCTTCAGAAATCAAGACCATGATATTGGCATAAGGTACGCTCACAGATCGAAGGAACAAATACAGAACCCAGAAACAGACCTGTACAA